>NC_133326.1:464114040-464241540 GCF_042186555.1 Aquarana catesbeiana | reverse complement strand
TTTTTTTGGGTTTTATGGTCATGACTTTGTAGCAAGCAGCCTATATGGCTTGATAGATTGATGAGGCCTACATAGGGAGAAGATGATGAGGGGTTAGCAGAAACCTATAATAAAAGTGTTTTTTGTCTTGTGACTTCATCTTTTCCAGATATAATGAATCCCCTATTTAAGGATCCAGAGTTCCTTACAGCTTTTATTTCGAAATATCGAGAGATGAGGAATTTGTGGGAGGTGAAACACCCTCAGTATTATGCAAAGCATGTGAGGAAGTCAACGCTGGAGAGACTTCTGTCCTTTGTCCAGGCGACCATCCCGGAAGCAACAATGGAGACATTGCTCAAGAAAATTGGGGTCTTGAGGAACATGTATAAGAGGGAGCATAAGAAGATCCAGGAATCAAGGAGATCAGGAGCATCAGCAGATGATGTTTATGTACCCAGGCTGTGGTACTACAATCAACTCCGTTCTCTGGATGACCAGAATGAAGCCAGGCCATCACTTTCAACTCTTCCCTCCACCCTTCCCTCCACCCTTCCCTCCACCCCAGCAGAGGCTGATGAGGAGCAAGCTGGGTCTTCCATCCTGGATGAACCAGATATGACCATCTGGAGTCAGGTAAATTATTTTAACAAATATTTACTGTACTAATATTAATGATGTTAACTGGATGTTATAATTGTCTAAAATAATTTTGCACTCAAAATTGTGTATACATATCAATTGACAGTAGTGGCTAAATATGTTTGGCACCTACTTGAAATAATTAGGGTGTCTGATTAGACTCTTTTATTAAAGAGATGTATTCACATTGAATTTGCTATTCATGAGAAGCAAACTGTGTGTCATTGATGAACCCAAAAAAATATACTCAAACTATTGTCCTTTTTTTATACACAGGATGAGTCCATCCAGGAGGAATGTGGGGAAAGTGGCAGGCAGGAGGAGACCGGGCCCATGGACAGCCTGGAGGAGGCCGGATTCACCATCATCCTGGAGGAGGCTGGGCCCAGTGTCAGGCAGGAGGTGGCTGCTCCCAGTGAGGTGGCTGCTCCCAGTGAGGTGGCTGCTCCCAGTGAGGTGGCTGGGCCAAGTGAGGTGGCTAGGCCCAGTAGGAGCCTGACCGAATCCAAAGTGCCTCCCCTCCACCTTCCCAAAAAAAGGGCCAGGAAGGGGATGGTCACACAGGACGCATCCCTGCGCCTCATGCAAGAGGCCACCCGTTTTTTAAGGAGCCCCCCCGAAGCGGAAGAATCCTATGGCTGCTACTTAGCCAGCAGGCTTCTTCAGATGGATTGGGAGCAGCGCCTCATTTGTGAGCGCCTATTTGGGGAAACAATCCATAAGGGGCTGCAGGGCACGCTAACACAAAACACCCAACTACATGAGGCAGCCCCCCCTCCTCCTCCTCCTCCTCCTCCTCCTCCTGCCACAACTGAAACACCAGAGCCACAGCCTCAAAAGAAGGCTACAGGGAAGGCTGCAGGGCAGCGTGGAGGAAAGGCTGCAGGGAAGAGAAGAAAGTGATGACCTGGGTTCAGTCTGGTCTGACAGAAGACGCAGGCTGTTGTAGGACCACAGTCTGGGGACATCTAGATCATCTGCTGGTGCTGTTGATCTCTGGGATTCTTGGACCAGATTGTGCTCCCTCTTATATGGACTCCGCAAGATCCCAATTTTCTTGTACACCGACTTTTTCCAGCGTTGACTTCCTCTTTATTTTATTTTGACCATGAATAAATGGATCTTTTTTGAGTTTAGCAAAAGACTTTATGTGTTTTCTTTTAAATCATTGATTTTACACACAATGTTAAATTAACAAGGGACAACAATCTCATTGAGTTTGGAAAAAACACACCAAAAATACATTACTAATGTTAATAATGTTCAAGTGCTAAGTCTTGAAAATCAAAAAATTTACATAACCAAAAACGGTGCTTTGGGTTAACTTTATCTAAAAACTAAAAAATAATCACTATAAAAAAAAAAAAAGAATAATGGGTTCTTTGTGGTAACTTTACAAACCTAAAAAAAAAAAAAAAAAGGGGAAAAAGTATTATTAGTATGGAAACATTGTTTTTAAAATGCATACTATATCATTCATGAGATCAAAGAGAAAAAGAATCCAGAAATCAGTTTGGGAGAACTCTGATTATGAACAGCAAAACACCTTCGTTCTTTAGAGCATTCGTAAAGAAGAAATAAAATGCGCTGCATTCAACGATCACAGATTTTGCAGCGTGATGAATGTGCTACCTACAATACGAACACTAGTTTTACTAGACCGAGTGCTTCCGTTTAGTTTTTGCTTATGAGCATGCGTCGTTTTTTTGTCCGTCGGACTAGCATACAGACGAGCGGACTTCGGGGTCCGTCGTAGTTACGACGTAAAGATTTGATGCATGTTTCAAATCTAAAGTCCGTCGGATTTGAGGCTAAAAAAGTACGTTGAAAGTCCGGAGAAGCCCACACACGATCGGATTACCAGCCAGCTTTAGTCCGTCAGCGTCCGTTGGACTTTTGTAGACGAAAAGTCCGACCGTGTGTACGCGGCATAAGTCCGTCCAACTTTGGAGCAAACAAAGACCACTGGAGCCCACACACGATCGAATTGTCCGACGAAATCCAGTACGCCGGACCAAGTCTGCCGTAAAGTCCGCTCGTGTGTACGCGGCATTACAGATAATAATGGAAACCATTTATTTAAAAATTTAATGATACATATATGTTTTGTATATTTTTTACTTATTTCATTCCTTTTTGTATTTTTGTACAGTTTTACGCATTTTTCTGATTCGTATGTTCCCTGATGAAGCTATTAGGCAAAACATGTCGGGCTAATATGATTATGAAACTTCTGTTAGAGCTGAACATTCGCCATACAACCACCTTCACTATGAAATGTTGATTTTTTTGGAACAAAGTGGCCCTGTTTTGTTTTAACTTTATTCTCATTAAAATTATATACCCTTTTAAAAACCTTTCATGACTAAGCCTATTTTTGAAATTTGGTGTTTACAAGTTAAAATCTGTATTTTTTGATAGAAAATTAATTAGAACACCCAAACAATATATATATATATATTTTTTAGCAGAGAATCTAGAGAATAAAATGGAGATCGTTTCAATATTTTATATCACACGGTATTTGTGCAGTGGTGTTTTAAACGCAAATTTTTGGGAAAAGGGACACTTTCATGAATTTAAAAAAATCCAAACAGTAAAGTTACCCCAATTTTTTTGTATAATGTGAAAGATGATGTTACGCCAAGTAAATAGATAGATACTTACACGCTTTATAATTGCACGCACTCGTGGAATGGCGACAAACTACGGTACCTAAGAATTTCCATAGGCGACAGTTTAAATTTTTTTTACGGAAATTCCGACCGTGTGTGGGCTCCATCTGACATTTTCCATCGGATTTTCCGTCACACAAAGTTTGAGAGCAGGCTATAAAATTTTCCGACAACAAAATCCGATCGCGTTAATTCCGACCGTGTGTGGCCTGTTCCGACGCACAAAGTGCCACGCATGCTCAGAAGAAATTCCGAGACGGAACAGCTCGGTCTGGTAAACTTAGCGTTCGCAATGGATACAACACTTTTGTCACGGTGCAATGTTAAAAATGGTTTAATACAGCGCACTCTCTTCTTCTTTATAATGTGAGAAGAATGAAGTAGTTTTGCTGCTCATATTCACACAGACTTCTCACAAACTTCTTTCTTTACTATTTATCGGGATTCCCTCAATATATTTTGATTTGTCACATCTGACAACATTATTTTTGTGTTGTATTTTTGTTTTTTTCGTTTTAAGGCAGATACATTTTTTGTGGTTTGTATTTTTTTCAAGGCTGATCTTTGTTTTATTGTGTTTTTAGTTTTACTCCAGAATATTTTTGTGTGTGTTTTGTGTGTCAAGTTACCACAACACCATTGATATCTTATATTATTTAATCTCAAGGAGATTGTTTGGTGTTGGTGTCCCTTGTTAATTTCACATTGTACTTTAGAAATGTACCTGAATCCTCACAAACAAACTGTCCTTTTTGAATGAAAACACACATAGCAGAGTATAATAGAAAAAAAAAATCATTTTTTAAGGGCTCACAACTAAACAAAGAGGAGGCAATGCTGGAGAAAAAGCAGAAATGGGTGAAGCCTTGGACCCCCCAGGCACACATCAACTATTTTCAAGCAAAATTGGTGGCCTGAGGAGTCCTTATCTAAGGGAGTGCAGTCTGGTCCCAGAAGTCCCAGAGATCCGGAAAGCAGCAGATGACATCTGTGTCCCCAGGCTGTGGTCATACAAGAGACTGCATCTTTTGTCAGACCAGACTGAACCCAGGGTCATCACTCTCTGGTCTTCCTTCCACTCTTCTTTCCACGCTGTGGCTCTGGTGGTGGTGGAGTTGTGGCAGCAGGAGGAGGAGGAGGGGCTAACTCACTCAGGTGAGTATTGGGTGTTAGTTCACCACTCACCCTCTTACTTAGGACTTTATACAGAAGGTCCTCACATAGCTTGCGTTGACCCTCCCGCATGCCCTGCAGTTTGGTGGCAGCCATGCAGGCAAAGGCCTCTTCAGGAGTGGGTAAGGCTCTGAGGGACACAGAAGCCTCCTGAATGAGCCTGAGTGCAGAATCCTGCATGTGAGTCGCCTTCCTCGCTCTTTTGTATGGAAGGCGGAGGGGAGGAACCTGCGATTCGGTCAGGCTTCGACTTGTCCCAGGCTTCTCCTGGCTGACACTTAGCCCCGCCTCCTCCTGGCTGCCACATTCCACAGCCTCCTCCTGGCAGAGGTGTTCCTGTGTATGAAAAATGGACATAGTTTTGGTTTTTTATTCATCAATCACACACAATTTTCACCTCCTGACTGTTGCAAATTGAATGTTAACAAATATAACAGACTATCATTCTGAGCCCAGCATTTTTCATTCTTGTCCCAATTTTTTGTGCCCACTACTGTCTATTGATATGTAAAACACTTTTTGCAATCAGCAATTAGTGATCAATAATGACATCTAGTAAACATCATTTATTTATTGACAAGAAATCTGTAGAAGAATGCTATACCTGACTCAAGCTGGGTTCCTCCACTTCTTCCTGGCTGGAAGGCCCAGGTTGGACATCGGAAGCCTCAGCTGGGGTGGAAGGAAGAGTGGAAGGAAGAGTAGAGAGGGATTCCCTGACTTCAGTCTGGTCTGACAGAAATCGCAGTCTCTCATAATACCACAGCCTGGGGACATAAATGTCATCTCTTGCAGCTCCAGATCTCTGGGAATCTGTGACCTTCTTGCGCTCCCTAAGATACATGCTCCTCAGGCCACCAATTATGGCTTTTAAATAGGGGATGGTTGCCGTGGGGACCACCGGCTTCACCAACTCCAGCAGTTTCTCCAGCGCTATCTACCTCTTTTGTTTATTATTATAATGGGGATGTCTCACCTGCCACAGACAGGGCAGCTCCCTGTACTTGTCTATGAACAGGGGGAGGAAATTGTGGTCGTTGAAGCCATCCATTTTCTCTGCAAGACACAACACAAGACAAACCCCAATGTCAGGGCAAACTCTCCTAATCTTGTTGCAATATAGGCTTCAATTTAGAAGCAGTATAGGCCCAAGTTTAGATCTTACCTTCGTTCTTACGATCGGCACCTCCGATGCTCCTTCCTCCGCTCACAGATTGTATGTAATACGCACGCGTCTTACGCTTTATACACACTGCGCATGCGTGTAACTCCACCCACCCCTGACGTTCTTTCTAGTCTATTCCCCGCCCCTTTTCATTCGGCGCAGTGGGGGAAGAGCACATGGCGGAGGCACAGCAGGTGTGTGCTAATTACAGCAACGAGGAGGAGGAGGAAAGCCCAGATCCGGAAACATCCCGTTTCAGAAGGAGAAGATTTAAGGCATCAAATATGTCCTTTGGGGAGATGTTGGAGATGGTCGACATAATGAAGAAGGCCGACTATGATGGAGAGTATGGACCTTACCCCAACCCCAATGTCCGAAAGGCTAAGATCATGGCGAAAGTGGTCAAGAGTCTGCACCAGAATTTCGGGGTACGTCGATCGAAAGATCAGCTCAGGAAGCGGTGGTCGGACCTGAAATTACGAGAACACGAGCAGTACAGAAAGATCCGGAGAGTGCTGCAAAAAAGTAAGTAGCTGTGCTGTGTTCCTATTCTTTTTGTCTTTATAACGTTCGTGCTGCTCCATGTGCTTTTCTTAAAAGTGTTGTACATTTTAAAATGTACATTTTTTTTTTTACATTTTCATGTTCATGGGCACATTATTCGTTCGTATCAAACGTTTTTTTTTCGGCCTATAAAACACCATTGTTTTTGCAATAAACATTTGGCCACATTTTTTAGGGCCTACTTGTTTGAAACTAATTTGGTTGTGTAGATGGGTTTGTTACTAGAATGAAATGCAAACTAGATTCTGTGTAAGGAGAGGACACTGAGCAGCTGTTTTCACATCTGGACACTGGAGCGTTTTATTAGGGGGGCCACACAGGTGCTCCAGTGTATACTATAGGGGGGTCTCCATCTGTGAAGCTTGTACCAAACAGGTAAAGTATTGCAGCTTGACAAAGGACACTCAAAATTCTACATCTTGGAACTCTGCCAAAATAGACAATTGTACCACACTTCCAAGCAATGTTTCCTATTTATAGTTATGTCATCAAATATCTGTGTGCTAAGTATACCATTTTTACCATAGGGGATAAAAGACTCGGAGGACACCCCTCATCTGAGGAGACCAGAGTCCCCCCCCCCCCTGCACCCAAGCAACGCAGAGCAGGAGGAGGAAGACGTGGTGGAACTAGTCACCACAACAGGTGAGTGTCTGCGACCACAGGCTCAGGTAAGAGGCATATTTTTAATACCTGTTTTTGTTTGGTTTCTCTCTTTTTAGGTGATCGTGATGTTGTGGATCCAGATCCTTTCACATCAGAAAGTGCACAGATCCTGATCGGGGAGATCATGGGGTGTGATTTAGCATTGGAAAACCTCAAGAAAAACATCAATGATGTTATTCAAAAAAATAAGAGCATCATTGATGTTTTGGGTAGAGTTTAAAACCCCTCCAAATCACTTTGTTTTTAGGTGTGCTACAATGTTCAAAATGTTTTAGCGATTTTTAGAAAAGCCAAATTTGGAGGATGCACACAGTGTGTCAACATGTGCTATCTGCCATCACGGGAGATCAATGGACGCGTTTTGGGGGTGCAACCCCTTCCTCAATAATAAAGTACCTGAAAGGAAGGGGTTTCTCCCCCAAAACACGTCCCTTGATCCCCCGTGATGGCAGCTAGCACATGTTGAACTTCTTAAATTGGTGTGCATCTTCCAAATTTGGCTTTTCCTGGGGTGACTTCACCCCATCTGAACGCAATATCAAACACAGTTCCTAAATACTCATGTCTGATATTGCCTTCAAGTTCTACCTAATGTGAACTTTGTAAGTTCAAGATTTGTGTCTTTCTTGTTGGTTTGAAACATGCTGTTTTATGTTAAATGGACATTTATATTTTTGATAATGCCACCCCAAAAATTGTTATACAACAAACATGTTGGTTTGTTTTAAAAACCTTTTCTAAATGCACATGTGATTGTGCAGGTATTAAAAAGATTGTTAATCAAGAATGTGTGGATTATTGTCTCAACGCTACAACACTTTTGTGGTGATGTAATTGCTGCTTTCTGTGACAATGGGTGTTATTTCCTAAGGGCAAATCCTCTTTGCACTACAAGTGCAGTTTCAGTGCAGTTTTAAGTGCACTTGTAGTGCAAAGTGTCTTTGCCTTTAATAAATAACAGCCAACAGTGCTTTGGATAAGGTTACACAATCACGCCATTTTCAGGACTACCCACATTTCAGTCAGGGTCAGCTAAAACAAACACAAGCAGTAAATGTCACCAAAGATTTATTTTTTTCTTTTGTTTTTATTTGATAAAGGCTTCACAAATTGTCTGGCCCCCCTACCCGCAAAGAACTCAAGGTATCTTAACCGGACATCACAGGCACTCAGGGAGGGCAAGCCAGGACGGCCACTTTCAAACGCCGTCAAGGTTGTTTTATTTATAATTCTGGCCTCAGGCCCAACTGAGCCAGCATAGTTGGCTGAATGTTGCCGTAAAAAGTTATGTAGAACACAGCACGCCAGGATAATGTGATTCAGTTTATACTCCGCCATATGGATGGGTGTAAGAAATAGGCGGAACCGGCTGGCCATGATTCCAAATGTGTTCTCCACCACTCTTCTGGCTCTGGCCAGCCGGTAATTAAAAACCCTCTGTTCTGGGGTGAGGGTCCTCATCGGGAATGGCCACATAAGATGGTCCCCCAGCGCAAATGCTTCATCCTCAACGAAGACGAATGGGAGTCCTTACACATTCTCTTCTGGAGTTGGCAAGTCCAAGCTGCCATTCTGGAGACGCCTGTAAAACTCCGTCTGGGTGATGACTCCACCATCGGACATCCGGCCATTCTTCCCCACGTCCACATACAGGAACTCGTAATTAGCCGACACCACCGCCAACATCACAATACTATTGAACCCCTTGTAATTATAATAGTACGACCCTGAGTTGGGTGGTGGGACGATGTGGACGTGTTTCCCATCAATTGCCCCTCCGCAGTTAGGAAAGTCCCACCGCTGGGCAAAGTGGGAGGCCACAGTCTGCCATTCCTGTGGCGTGGAAGGAAACTGTGGAGTCAAACAAAAAAAAATTGTCATTTTGCACATAAACATGGAAAGCAGATTAGACACAAACATTCTTGGCCAACATCCAGATAACATTTATTAAGGGGAATTTTACTACACCAAAGTCTAAGGTACACCTATCATATTCCCCCTCCCCCCCTCTCATGGGCCATTTCTAACATTATAGGGGGGAATCTTGGACAGGTAACCCTCTCCACTTCATTGAGAGATGAATGCCTAAATAATGGGTATTACTTGGAACAGCCCCTCCTGTTACACTATTGGCAGCCCACTGGACAGGTAAGAAGTGTCATAATACAAAGATATAAATACACACTGTACACATTTCAGCACATTTGGACATTCTGCTATTACCTATCAAGATAATAATAGGATACAAAAACTTTAAACAGTACCATTTTAAAGTATACCGGCAGGCCCTTGCACTACATGCTTTGGGGAATTCATCCATACATCTGACCACAAAAGAGATGGGTATAGTGTGTATGGGTTTGGCAAAGTCAGAAGATAGATGATTGAGGATAGATAGAGAATTGGTATCAGCTGACTTAGCAGTTGGGGGAGGGAGGGTTAAAAATGATTTGGGGACCCCAAAAAAAAGCCTCTGGCACTCGGCCTGAATTTAAAGCACTAATCACATTTCTAAACATTTTAGGGGGTGTTTGGGGTAAAACACTACTATGGAGCTGATAAAATACATTGTTAAGTGACTACATGAGGTGAATACAGGGGCAGGAGACCATGCTGGGGAGGTAAGTGAAGGCAAATATGTATGAAGGACAAAAAAAAATTACATAAAATTCCAGCATGCATGAGAACAAAGGGGACATTCACAGCATATTACAATCATGGTAATTAGGGAATGAGGAAAGAAATACAATATATTAGCAAACATTATATACAATAAAATGTGATATTAAAGGATTAAAATCTTACCTTCATATACTCTTTCTGCAGGACCTGGATGATGGCAGAACAGGTCTCCGGGATAATGATACCCAGAGCCTGGGGGGAGATGCCTGTCGAGAACTTGAGGTCCTGCAGGCTTCTCCCCGTTGCCAAGTACTGCAGGGTAGCGACAAGCCTCTGCTCCGGAGTGATGGCTTGCCTTATGCAGGTATCCTGCCTGCTGATATAGGGGGTCAGCAAAGCCAAAAAACGGTGAAATATGGGGTCCGTCATCCTGAGAAAGTTCCTGAAATCATCAGGATTATTTTCATGGATCTCACGGAGCAAAGGCATGTGACAGAACTGGTCACGCTGAAGCAACCAATTCTTGGTCCACGAACTCCTCCCCACCCTGTTCATGGACTGGACTTGTGTCAAGGTCAGGACCCCAACACCAAGCCCCCGCACAGCACGAACTCTACGAGGAGTACGTATACGCAACATGGCTAGAAAATGGTCGGCTGCTCAGAACGAAGTAACAGAACGCACTGAAGAACAGCAAGGCCTGTGAAGAGCGACCTGAAAAACAGTAACGAACGAACAAGAACACAATGACTGAGTCACGCGTAGCTTGCTTGCACGAACTGAAGAGCAGATACAAACCCACAAGCACAAACTGAACCGCAGAAAATGATCTGAAAGCCATGAGTCTGAAAAAGCGCGAATCGTCTCTCACCAAACTTTTACTAACACGAGATTAGCAAAAGGAGCCCAAAGGGTGCCACGCTTGGTTCTGAAATGGCCTTTTCTAGTCTCGTCGTACGTTGGTTGACGTCACCGCATGGCGATCGGAAATTCCGACAACTTTGTGCGACCGTGTGTACGCAAAACAAGTTTGAGCCAATATCCGTCGGAAAAAATCCTAGGATTTTGTTGTCGGAATGTCCAATCAATGTCCAAATGTGTGTATGGGGCATAAGTGTTATGCCCCGTACACACGGTCGGACATTGATCGGACATTCCGACAACAAAATCCTAGGATTTTTTCCGACGGATGTTGGCTCAAACTTGTCTTGCATACAGACGGTCACACAAAGTTGTCGGAAAATCCGATCGTTCTGAACGCGGTGATGTAAAACACGTATGTCGGGACTCTAAACGGGGCAGTAGCCAATAGCTTTCATCTCTTTATTTATTCTGAGCATGCGTGGCACTTTGTGCGTCGGATTTGTGTACACACGATCGGAAATTCCGACAACGGATTTTGTTGTCGGAAAATTTTATAGCCTGCTCTCAAACTTTGTGTGTCTGAAAATCCGATGGAAAATGTGTGCTGGAGCCTACACACGCTCGGAATTTCCGACAACAAGGTCCTATCACACATTTTCCATCGGAAAATCCGACCGTGTGTACGGGGCATTACAGAGGAGGTCTAGTGCTAGAATTATTGCTCTCGGTCTGACGATCTTGGCGATACCTCACATGTGTGATTTGAACACCATTTACATATGCGGGCGTGACTTCTGTATGCATTTTCTTTGCTGCGCGAGCTCATGGGGACGGGGCGCTTTAAATTTTTTTTTTTTCTTATTTATTTTAATTTCCAGATTTACCAGAATTTCGGGATACGTCGATCGAAAGATCAGCTCAGGAAGCGGTGGTCGGACCTGAAATTACGAGAACACGAGCAGTACAGAAAGATCCGGAGAGTGCTGCAAAAAAGTAAGTAGCTGTGCTGTGTTCCTATTCTTTTTGTCTTTATAACGTTCGTGCTGCTCCATGTGCTTTTCTTAAAAGTGTTGTACATTTTAAAATGTACATTTTTTTTTTTTTACATTTTCATGTTCATGGGCACATTATTCGTTCGTATCAAACGTTTTTTTTTCGGCCTATAAAACACCATTGTTTTTGCAATAAACATTTGGCCACATTTTTTAGGGCCTACTTGTTTGAAACTAATTTGGTTGTGTAGATGGGTTTGTTACTAGAATGAAATGCAAACTAGATTCTGTGTAAGGAGAGGACACTGAGCAGCTGTTTTCACATCTGGACACTGGAGCGTTTTATTAGGGGGGCCACACAGGTGCTCCAGTGTATACTATAGGGGGGTCTCCATCTGTGAAGCTTGTACCAAACAGGTAAAGTATTGCAGCTTGACAAAGGACACTCAAAATTCTACATCTTGGAACTCTGCCAAAATAGACAATTGTACCACACTTCCAAGCAATGTTTCCTATTTATAGTTATGTCATCAAATATCTGTGTGCTAAGTATACCATTTTTACCATAGGGGATAAAAGACTCGGAGGACACCCCTCATCTGAGGAGACCAGAGTCCCCCCCCCCCCCCTGCACCCAAGCAACGCAGAGCAGGAGGAGGAAGACGTGGTGGAACTAGTCACCACAACAGGTGAGTGTCTGCGACCACAGGCTCAGGTAAGAGGCATATTTTTAATACCTGTTTTTGTTTGGTTTCTCTCTTTTTAGGTGATCGTGATGTTGTGGATCCAGATCCTTTCACATCAGAAAGTGCACAGATCCTGATCGGGGAGATCATGGGGTGTGATTTAGCATTGGAAAACCTCAAGAAAAACATCAATGATGTTATTCAAAAAAATAAGAGCATCATTGATGTTTTGGGTAGAGTTTAAAACCCCTCCAAATCACTTTGTTTTTAGGTGTGCTACAATGTTCAAAATGTTTTAGCGATTTTTAGAAAAGCCAAATTTGGAGGATGCACACAGTGTGTCAACATGTGCTATCTGCCATCACGGGAGATCAATGGACGCGTTTTGGGGGTGCAACCTCTTCCTCAATAATAAAGTACCTGAAAGGAAGGGGTTTCTCCCCCAAAACACGTCCCTTGATCCCCCGTGATGGCAGCTAGCACATGTTGAACTTCTTAAATTGGTGTGCATCTTCCAAATTTGGCTTTTCCTGGGGTGACTTCACCCCATCTGAACGCAATATCAAACACAGTTCCTAAATACTCATGTCTGATATTGCCTTCAAGTTCTACCTAATGTGAACTTTGTAAGTTCAAGATTTGTGTCTTTCTTGTTGGTTTGAAACATGCTGTTTTATGTTAAATGGACATTTATATTTTTGATAATGCCACCCCAAAAATTGTTATACAACAAACATGTTGGTTTGTTTTAAAAACCTTTTCTAAATGCACATGTGATTGTGCAGGTATTAAAAAGATTGTTAATCAAGAATGTGTGGATTATTGTCTCAACGCTACAACACTTTTGTGGTGATGTAATTGCTGCTTTCTGTGACAATGGGTGTTATTTCCTAAGGGCAAATCCTCTTTGCACTACAAGTGCAGTTTCAGTGCAGTTTTAAGTGCACTTGTAGTGCAAAGTGTCTTTGCCTTTAATAAATAACAGCCAACAGTGCTTTGGATAAGGTTACACAATCACGCCATTTTCAGGACTACCCACATTTCAGTCAGGGTCAGCTAAAACAAACACAAGCAGTAAATGTCACCAAAGATTTATTTTTTTCTTTTGTTTTTATTTGATAAAGGCTTCACAAATTGTCTGGCCCCCCTACCCGCAAAGAACTCAAGGTATCTTAACCGGACATCACAGGCACTCAGGGAGGGCAAGCCAGGACGGCCACTTTCAAACGCCGTCAAGGTTGTTTTATTTATAATTCCGGCCTCAGGCCCAACTGAGCCAGCATAGTTGGCTGAATGTTGTCGTAAAAAGTTATGTAGAACACAGCACGCCAGGATAATGTGATTCAGTTTATACTCCGCCATATGGATGGGTGTAAGAAATAGGCGGAACCGGCTGGCCATGATTCCAAATGTGTTCTCCACCACTCTTCTGGCTCTGGCCAGCCGGTAATTAAAAACCCTCTGTTCTGGGGTGAGGGTCCTCATCGGGAATGGCCACATAAGATGGTCCCCCAGCGCAAATGCTTCATCCTCAACGAAGACGAATGGGAGTCCTTACACATTCTCTTCTGGAGTTGGCAAGTCCAAGCTGCCATTCTGGAGACGCCTGTAAAACTCCGTCTGGGTGATGACTCCACCATCGGACATCCGGCCATTCTTCCCCACGTCAACATACAGGAACTCGTAATTAGCCGACACCACCGCCAACATCACAATACTATTGAACCCCTTGTAATTATAATAGTACGACCCTGAGTTGGGTGGTGGGACGATGTGGACGTGTTTCCCATCAATTGCCCCTCCGCAGTTAGGAAAGTCCCACCGCTGGGCAAAGTGGGAGGCCACAGTCTGCCATTCCTGTAGCGTGGAAGGAAACTGTGGAGTCAAACAAAAAAAAATTGTCATTTTGCACATAAACATGGAAAGCAGATTAGACACAAACATTCTTGGCCAACATCCAGATAACATTTATTAAGGGGAATTTTACTACACCAAAGTCTAAGGTACACCTATCATATTCCCCCTCCCCCCCTCTCATGGGCCATTTCTAACATTATAGGGGGGAATCTTGGACAGGTAACCCTCTCCACTTCATTGAGAGATGAATGCCTAAATAATGGGTATTACTTGGAACAGCCCCTCCTGTTACACTATTGGCAGCCCACTGGACAGGTAAGAAGTGTCATAATACAAAGATATAAATACACACTGTACACATTTCAGCACATTTGGACATTCTGCTATTACCTATCAAGATAATAATAGGATACAAAAACTTTAAACAGTACCATTTTAAAGTATACCGGCAGGCCCTTGCACTACATGCTTTGGGGAATTCATCCATACATCTGACCACAAAAGAGATGGGTATAGTGTGTATGGGTTTGGCAAAGTCAGAAGATAGATGATTGAGGATAGATAGAGAATTGGTATCAGCTGACTTAGCAGTTGGGGGAGGGAGGGTTAAAAATGATTTGGGGACCCCAAAAAAAAGCCTCTGGCACTCGGCCTGAATTTAAAGCACTAATCACATTTCTAAACATTTTAGGGGGTGTTTGGGGTAAAACACTACTATGGAGCTGATAAAATACATTGTTAAGTGATTACATGAGGTGAATACAGGGGCAGGAGACCATGCTGGGGAGGTAAGTGAAGGCAAATATGTATGAAGGACAAAAAAAAATTACATAAAATTCCAGCATGCATGAGAACAAAGGGGACATTCACAGCATATTACAATCATGGTAATTAGGGAATGAGGAAAGAAATACAATATATTAGCAAACATTATATACAATAAAATGTGATATTAAAGGATTAAAATCTTACCTTCATATACTCTTTCTGCAGGACCTGGATGATGGCAGAACAGGTCTCCGGGATAATGATACCCAGAGCCTGGGGGGAGATGCCTGTCGAGAACTTGAGGTCCTGCAGGCTTCTCCCCGTTGCCAAGTACTGCAGGGTAGCGACAAGCCTCTGCTCCGGAGTGATGGCTTGCCTTATGCAGGTATCCTGCCTGCTGATATAGGGGGTCAGCAAAGCCAAAAAACGGTGAAATATGGGGTCCGTCATCCTGAGAAAGTTCCTGAAATCATCAGGATTATTTTCATGGATCTCACGGAGCAAAGGCATGTGACAGAACTGGTCACGCTGAAGCAACCAATTCTTGGTCCACGAACTCCTCCCCACCCTGTTAATGGACTGGACTTGTGTCAAGGTCAGGACCCCAACACCAAGCCCCCGCACAGCACGAACTCTACGAGGAGTACATATACGCAACATGGCTAGAAAATGGTCGGCTGCTCAGAACGAAGTAACAGAACGCACTGAAGAACAGCAAGGCCTGTGAAGAGCGACCTGAAAAACAGTAACGAACGAACAAGAACACAATGACTGAGTCACGCGTAGCTTGCTTGCACGAACTGAAGAGCAGATACAAACCCACAAGCACAAACTGAACCGCAGAAAATGATCTGAAAGCCATGAGTCTGAAAAAGCGCGAATCGTCTCTCACCAAACTTTTACTAACACGAGATTAGCAAAAGGAGCCCAAAGGGTGCCACGCTTGGTTCTGAAATGGCCTTTTCTAGTCTCGTCGTACGTTGGTTGACGTCACCGCATGGCGATCGGAAATTCCGACAACTTTGTGCGACCGTGTGTACGCAAAACAAGTTTGAGCCAATATCCGTCGGAAAAAATCCTAGGATTTTGTTGTCGGAATGTCCAATCAATGTCCAAATGTGTGTATGGGGCATAAGTGTTATGCCCCGTACACACGGTCGGACATTGATCGGACATTCCGAGAACAAAATCCTAGGATTTTTTCCGACGGATGTTGGCTCAAACTTGTCTTGCATACAGACGGTCACACAAAGTTGTCGGAAAATCCGATCGTTCTGAACGCGGTGATGTAAAACACGTATGTCGGGACTCTAAACGGGGCAGTAGCCAATAGCTTTCATCTCTTTATTTATTCTGAGCATGCGTGGCACTTTGTGCGTCGGATTTGTGTACACACGATCGGAAATTCCGACAACGGATTTTGTTGTCGGAAAATTTTATAGCCTGCTCTCAAACTTTGTGTGTCGGAAAATCCGATGGAAAATGTGTGATGGAGCCTACACACGCTCGGAATTTCCGACAACAAGGTCCTATCACACATTTTCCATCGGAAAATCCGACCGTGTGTACGGGGCATTACAGAGGAGGTCTAGTGCTAGAATTATTGCTCTCGGTCTGACGATCTTGGCGATACCTCACATGTGTGATTTGAACACCATTTACATATGCGGGCGTGACTTCTGTATGCATTTTCTTTGCTGCGCGAGCTCATGGGGACGGGGCGCTTTAAATTTTTTTTTTTTTCTTATTTATTTTAATTATTTTTATATTTATAAATTGTGTTTAAAAAAAAAAACATTTTTTTTGATGACTTTTATTGCTGTCACAAGGAATGTAAACATCCCTTGTGACAGTAATAGGTGGTTACAGGTACTCTTTATGGAGGGATCGGGGGTCTAAAAGACCCCCGATCCCTCCTTTGCACTTCAAAGTATGCATACCACTGAAAACAGCGATTCTTAATACTGTGTATTTTTTTAAAACCGGCGTCATTGGCAGCCGAGTAAACGGGAAGTGAAGTCATGACGTTGCTTTCGTGTTTACGATCAGGAGGCTGGAACAAAGCCACCCACAGCTTCGTTCCAGCCCGCCTCCAGCCGCCGTAGGCAGCCGATTGGTTACCGGGCCTCCCGATCGAACGGGAGGCCCAGTAAGATCAGCGGGAGGCGGGGGCGTCCCCTCCCGCTCCTCTGGTATAATAGCCGAGCGGCTTTTAGCCACATCGGTTGTTATACTCGGATAGCTGATCGCCCGCTCTAAACAACGGTACTGGGATGATGCCTGCAGCTGCGGGCATCATCCCGGTATAACCCCGGAAAGCTGAGTATGCGCATCTGCGTTCGCTCGGCGGGAAGGGGTTAAATAAATGGTTTCCATTATTATCTGTAAGCACCACAACAATCCCCCCATCCACTTAATACTTTAGTTACTCCAAAGATAAAACTGGAACTTCTAATAATGGTACTGGCAGGTTCATATAGGTTTTTTTTTTTTTTTGCCAGAGGTAGTATGCTAAAAAATTCCACTGTCTGATATTCACCTATTCCATCCAGTGATTACTTTTAAGAACTCATTGAGTGTACTAGGGTTAAGAGGTCAATACTGAATACCATAGGCATGCGCACAGGGTGTGCTTGGACACCCTAACCAATCTGATCTCACATGTTTGCTAATCTGACAGAACACCACTACTTTTATAAGTCAACATGTTAACAGTCCAAAGGATTTCTAAATACTGTATTTCACCATATAAGCTCTGTTTACTGTTAAAAATAAGTATGTAATGCAAGACTCTGGTGGGTGTAACAAGATGTCCACTTGCCGCCTTCTCACTATACCCTTACTGTGGAGATGTGCAGGGTGTAGCAAGATGGCGGCGACGGAACGTCACTTCCGTTACAAATTCTGACGGGTTGCCTAATCTTAAAAAACACCGGTATTCAGCGGCCGCAGGAGAAAAATACAGGGGATCTGTTTCAGTATATGTCTCCCTGCCACCCCACCTGTCCCTGCTCCACTTCGTTCTGCTGCCCGAAGCCACCATGTGTTCCCCTGGTCCCCTCCTTCCCTCTGCAGTGCTCTAAGATGGAGAGCAGGGAAGGGGCCAGTAAATGTGTCATTTACCAGCCCCTTCCTTTTCTAAATGAACACAGTTAGTGATTGGTACCAATCACTTAATATGTTCATTCATAACTGAAGTATAGTAAACTGTGTTTAACATGCTTTAGTGTGTGAATGAACAGGTAGCCACTCAGCACAAAGCACTCCCCCATTCATTCACTGTCCAGCGCAGCTGAGGTTGCAGAGAATGTGACTGGGGAATCTCTGTTCTCAGACCCTTTCTCTGTCTCAAAAGTGACATCAGGGGTCTGTTTACACCCCTAATATTTCACCAAAGCTCCTAAAAAATGTAAAAAAATAATAAAAAATAATACTGTAAAAAAATTATGTAAAAAAAAATAATAATAAAAATAAAAAAACTGCTTACACCATCCAATACCCTACTGACACCAATCTCTGCCTTACTGACAACATCCACTGCTCTACTGACATCATCCTCGGTAATTCTGACACCAACATCTGCCCTACTGACACATCCACTGCTCTATCATCTACTGTCCTGCTGACACCAGCCTCTGACTTTATGACACTGTCCACTGCTCTATCGACACTGTCCACTGCTCTACTGACATGATCCATATCATATCTATCTATCTGTCTACATATAAACACACTCGTGCAATAGGCTGTGCACACTTATGTTGACTATGTTACTATAATAGGGATACATCAGAGTTCAAGATTTATAAATTGAATGATTTCAAAATGCTTTTCATCCAAAATTCCATCTCAGTGTTGGAAATTGCAGCCATCATGGAAATCATCTGTAGTCTTCAGCCTCCTGCAATGTTGCTACCTCCATAGACCGCGGGTTGAGGCCAGACCATACAAGGACCTTGTGATCTGCTCACCTGTGAGTACCTTACTGCTATGTTTCCCTCTTGCAATGTGCTACCTCTGTGGACCTTGAGTTAAGAAAAGGAGGGCGCACGACCTTATGCATTACCAAAGATAAAATTTATTCATAAAATATAACAAGAATTATACTCACAAACGAGCTTTAAAACAAGGCTTATCCTCTAGCAATTGTGAGCAATATCTCTAAACGCCTGCAACCTGGACCAACCTGTAACTTCCTTCCTGCTATGTTCCCCTCCTGTGATGTGCTACCTGCATGGACTCTTAGTTGGGACCAGGCAATGCAAAATCTTATAGAAAAAAGATTTTGCACTATGATACGTTTTTATGTTATAATAGGTAGCTGCCTCCACTACAATTATATCATGAAGATATAACTAAATTGAAAACACATTGGCACCACAATACAGCTCCCCCCATAGTGATCAATTATTCCTTTTTTTTAACAATGCAAGTGTAAATAGCAATGTGAAAATATGCAAATTAATCAAAGCCATCAATCTGGTGCTACACTGCACCTCCCTCTTCCTTGTCTGTACCTGTCTGTCCTTGTGTGACATGTGATTGCTGCCCTGCAGACTTACCTCTTTGCTCAAAATCCTTATTGTTGAAACCAACAAAAAAATAACCTCTTGGCCAAGTGGCCTAAAAACTACTTGGTCTCCTTGTGTGCTCTGATCTTCTCACTCCTCTTACACATATCTATTAAAATTTTATGAGAAAACACTATGCACCAACGAGCTTAGTGGGAGCAGAAACGGAATGATACCTTTTGCCAGCAAAAGACCCACATTTAGTGGCAGGATAAGGTCCTTAAGCATTCAAGGCAAAAGGCCAAAGTGTGCCCCCTCACTCAGTAAAGCCAAAGTGATGCCACTCTAGGCATCGACTCTCACATATCGTGAACTGGAACCAAGGGTGCTGCACAGTATTCAGTAACATGCACAAGTCTGGAATATTGCTTCACTCCTTGGCACTCAAACCTCAAATTACTCAAATGAGGTTTGAGTAAGCGCTGAATTTAGTGTGAAACGCATCCCCTTTTAATGTTCCTGTCATACCTGTGATGCTATTTTAATGCTTCAATAAAGATACCAAGGAGTGCAGCAATATTACAAACTTGTGCATGTTACTGTGCCCCCTCGCTCCATCAATTTGTGATCTAGTTTAGCAGCATAGGTTTCAGGTCCTGCCCTTTTTGTACCCCCTTCATGATAAAGAGCCCTACCCCTGCCTACCCTTTGGCCCAGCCCTGCCCACACTCCACCTCCTCCACCTCATTCCTCACTTTTCAACCCTCCACCCCATTCAAGATTCTATATTTGTTGCAACATCTGTGGCCTCAAGCAATAGAAGAGTCTGACAAGAGATTTTAGAGGCTCACATTGTGGCACAGGAAGAGGGTCAGCATGGACCTACACTGAGTATAGCCAAGCATAGGCTAGAAACCTTGCTGCAAGTGTCCTAACCTTACCACACGGAGGTGGGAGGTGTCGTCCCAGTGTGTGGTATAAATTAGGAGTGAGCCCACATCATGACCTAACAGTGATACATAAATAAAAAATTGATGTATACTGTTGTAATATGTTCACCGATTTATGTGGGACAATATTATATGTATGTACACATACAGTCAATATTGACCAGGCCAGAATTCAATTGACAATGGTTGATTTGTCCAACTGAATTTTAACATAGCAAGGGGACAGCTGAAGACCCTTTGATGTGTTAATCTTATGCAAGTCTATTTGAACATTTCAAAGGGAGTTCAGGTGGTATCTGTTAATCTAATCTAATTACACATATCTAAGGGGACTTGTTGATGTTGATATGCGGGAGTGCAAATTGGGGCGGTTTATGACTGCAGCTGTTCACGGCTGGGAGTTGTTGTCTGTCTGAAAGACTGAAGCAAATAAAAGTCCTAAATTGAAACGGCCAATCAAATTGCTCAGCCATTCAGTGTCTAGTGAATATAACACAGCATTCAGTCTATAGTTTTTAGTTAGGCTTGTCTGTGTATGAACAGGCAAACCTAGAAAGAAATGGGACTCTGAATTATATACTCTGTCGGATTTTTTTGTCATCTGTGGACTTTGGACTTTGTTCTGTGTTGGAAGTCAATAAAGTGCATCTCTCTGGAAGAATTGGGTTGCTGTGGAAGAGTACTTACTAATTAATTATCATACCCACTCTACATCATATCACCCAGTATATATTAAATCACTACATTGGGGCCGTAACCCATTCTTTGAAGGTACTAAATCACTACATTGGTGCCGTTCAAGTGACCAGAAAAGCATTTTTCTGACTTAGTAACAGAAAGTTGGTGGTGACAACAATCCTGTGAGGTGGACAGAAGTCTGATGAAGAACCAAGAGCTGTGCTGTGACTCTAATGTCTGGTTGTGACATAAGAGAATCTGATCTACAAAATTAAACAAGTTGGGAACCCCAGAATTATTCTCTGGAGACTGGAAACAACAAAAAAGGACTTTGTCGTGTACCAGAAGACCTGAACTGGAAGCTGAAGGAGTAACTAATGCGGTGAGTAAAATATTTCTTTTTTTTTTTTAATTATTAGTAATATAGTCAAAGTGCTTACTCAGTGTGAAGCTAGTGTCTGTTCTGATAAAGTTAACAGATAGGTATTAAAATGTATTAAGCGCCATGGCGGTCCTTATGAAATTCCAGAAAAATGTAAGCAGACATGGACGATGATGAAGGAATTTTTAGAGAAAAATGTTTTTGATAACAAAATTTCAGAAAGTAAAAGAAAAGGTTGTATTATACAGGGCTTATTATCTTGCTGTTTAACAATGGAAAGTTCTTTGAAGGGTAAGGTTGAGGAAATTGCGCAGTTACAGAAGGCAGTTGATAATAGCAACAATGTTTGTGAGAGGTTACAAAACCAATCAGACACCGAGACAGTAAATTTAAAATTGCATGCAGTTACCATTGGGGAAGCTTTGCTTGAGAAATCTAAACGTTGTGATGAATTATCAGAGAAAAATTAGAGATTAAAATTAAGAATTATGGAATTAGAGAAGAGATCTCAGGAATGCAGATATGCATCAAATCTTGGATTCAGCAATCTGCAGCAAACAGAACCTCATATTAAATCTGATAATTCATTACCAGCTACCCCCACTGTGACTACCACAGTTTATAACAATAATAATAATACAGGTGAAGTTCGACTTGTAATGAAGCCTTTGAAACCAAAAGAATTAGACGCAATTCTTAAAGAAATAGGAATGGTTCCATACCATGATTTAAACAGATTTTTAAAATGGTTTTGTGATGTGCAGCAGGTCAGAGATATGTACAATCTCAACCCATCTGACTTAGAAAGAGTTTTGCAACATTCTTTAGGAAGTGGTCTTTGGATGAGAATTAAACAGATCTGTATTCAGCCTCTGAGGACAAGGGACATATTACTGGAATTATTATGTGTTTTGTATGGTGTACGTTCTGATGTTACTATTCATGGGAAGATCCAACAAATGCAAAATGAATCTCCATATGAATTGTCACACAGGATAGCAACTATTATGGAATTATTGGTCGGTAATAATCTTGCATTTGAGCGTGGTGGCTTGATACATATGAGTATGTTTCTACATGCGTTGCATGAAGATATCAAACAAAATATTTTATTAGTTACCCCAAATCCTCACGATTTAAAAGACATATTGTTGAGAGCAGACCATTTTTGGAGAAAGTCAAATGAGCAGGCTGTTAAAATTGATTTAGCCACATTGTTTAGGACAAATACTGAACATAAAGATCAGAAGATAATATCCTATGATAATACCCAGAGAGGAGACACCGGGTCAAATATAGGTGATATTAACATGAAAAACAGAGCTGACCAAAATAATAATAAGAAAAGGTCCAAAACCTGGATACCGTTTTCTCAGTTAAAA
Source organism: Aquarana catesbeiana (assembly GCF_042186555.1). Lineage (NCBI taxonomy): Eukaryota > Metazoa > Chordata > Amphibia > Anura > Ranidae > Aquarana > Aquarana catesbeiana. The sequence goes on along the minus strand of NC_133326.1, from coordinate 464,218,984 downwards.
CAGAAATATGACCACCTGAAGATTGAGTATGACAAGATGAGAGGGGAACGTGATAAATTATTAGAGCAGTTGAAGGGGGTACGAGATGTACTTTCTCCAGATCTGTTTTTGAATGCAAATGACACTTCTCTAGCAGTGGGGGTGAATTAGCTTCAAACTGTAAACGTGTAAATAGTGCTTTGTTTTAACTTCAAACAGTTTGGTTGGACAAATCAACCATTGTCAATTGAATTCTGGCCTGGTCAATATTGACTGTATGTGTACATACATATAATATTGTCCCACATAAATCGGTGAACATATTACAACACATAAAATAGAAGGAAAATTGATATACATGGAACAATGACCAATTGTAATGGTAAAGTTGATTTAACGACAATAAACATTGTTTAATCAACTTTACCATTACAATTGGTCATTGTTCCATGTATATCAATTTTCCTTCTATTGTATGCATCCATTTTTTATTTATGTATCACTGTTAGGTCATGATGATCCTCTTTTAAACATTTTTCTCTAATAAAAATGTAAAACTTTTTAAAAAAACCTCCACTACTCTTGTACTTATACTGGGAGTGACCCTCTTTAAAGTCCCATTAGAGGAGCTACACTCCCTGTGGGTGTGTTTCTGTTTCGTAACCTTACCACACTGTCTCCAGCAGCATCCTTGACTAGGCAAGTTTCTCTTCCACAACTGCTGGAACAGAAGAAAAAAGCCCCCAATCGCCCCAAACCCAGCATCTCAATGCCAGCTTGGCAAAACTTCTGACTTTACAGATGTACCCATTCTAAATGGTGGATCTGGTCCTCTTCTGCCAGTTTAGGGTCTGAACTGCATCACAGTGGCAGGTACCCAGCCATGACTGTCCTCCAACAGCTTGTGCTATGGTAATGTCACTGTATTAATGGACCACATTGTTTACTTGTCGGGTTCACATAACCACAGACATGTGGTCCAGAAAGCATGGGCATCTCCTTCATAACACACTGAAGAAATGTGATGGCAACTTGCAAGGATGCCGAATAGGATAGGATAGGACACTAAATTGTTGCTGAGCTAGTGAAACCACCCTATGCTCTGTACCTTGGTGATGGTGACAGCTTATTCACCTCCTCCCCTTCTCTTCAATGTCCTTAACATGTGACTCATCAGAACCATCAGCCCCCCCCAAAAATTCTCCAGAGCAAAACACTGACATGTAGTTTTGCGGCTGGTATGGCTAGGGGACAGGAGCCACACTGGGGCTGAGATTCAGGGAGATGATGGTTATTGAGAGAAAGATTATGCTGGATAGAAATCATTTTCTCTACAGGGACCCTCCTTGGATGGGAGGTTCTGGCAATTTTGGCAGCTGGGCCATGTTGCTAGGAATTGTCCGTAAGATGGGACCAAACCCCAGCAATGTGTTCATTTAAACTAAAATTTTAATGGCAGAGGGAGAAGCTGAAAATACTTTAACTAGTCCCTGATAGAGATGGGCTGAACACCCACCTGTTCGATTCACGGCAGAACTCCTAAATAGGGGAAAAGTTCTGCCGAACCGCAAACTCCATTGAAGTCTATGTGAGCCGAACATGGGAAATCAAAAGTCCCCCCCATTTGAAGGCTTATATGCAAGTACTTGGCCATCAAAAGGGTATGGGGGTCCAGGTACTGCCCTGGGGGACATGTAACAATGCAAAACGTTTAAAAAATACAAACAATTTTAATGATTTTAATGATGCTTAAAGTAAAACAATAAAAATGAAAAATGAAAAAACAGTAGACCGGCTTTTGAAAACTCCTTTATTAAAGAAATACCACCACCAGACCCGAAAATAAAACCCTGCTTCACCGTCAATGAATGCTGACAGCCTACTGCAGGCTCCCCTGTTTGACAGTTCTTATATAGGTAAGGGGCAGAGCCACCCGGTGGTGTCACCTGGTGGCCCCACCCCCTTGTGATGTCACAGGTCGATGCATGCTGGGTAAATGGAGTCAAAAGGGGGCATGGCCACCAGGTGACATCACCAGGAGGCTCCGCCCCTTACCTACATAAGAACTGTCAGATGGCAGAGCCTGCAGTAGGCGGTCAGCCTTCACTGATGGTGGAACTTTTTTTTGTTTTGTTTTTTGGGCTTAGAAGTGGAAGCGGGTGTCAGGGGGACATTGTTTTTTTTTCTGTAATGAAGGAATTGTCAAAAACCTACTGTTTTTATTTTTAAAACTTTTTTTGGTAAATGGGTAGGGGTATAATGTATGTTGCCCAATTAGGGCTTAGAATGCACTGTGCAGCCTGCAGTGCATTGCAGGATGAACACCCGCCGAACGCCCTGCAAATTTGGGTGTACTCTGAACAGGCGAACAGGTGATGTTCTTTATCGCATTTAATCATATGTAAGTATTCAGGACTGGCACACTTGCCTTTTCCTGTTGTGTTTAGTGCCATATGAGATTAGTTATATTTATTCTTCATAGATACTCTTGAACTTTCGCTCCTGATGAGTGTTCATACATGAAACGCGTCGGACAATTTAGGATGCAGATGCATGCCTGCATCAGAAACTACTAGAGTTCATCATCTACATTAATCATGTTTATACTATTCTATATTACTTACTTCCATTGCAATGTGCCACCTATATGATGTTTGTATATATATGAATTTACAGAATCTATCTATATATATCTATGCCAAGTTGATATATACTCATGTATCCTTGATGTTTAGTACACATGCAGATGCATGTGTCTACACACATGATCAATACTTTTTACTTGTTTTGTATCATTGATATGTATTTTTACATCTTTGCATGTTATTAAATATGTTCTTTTATCAACCTACCTCCACAATGTCATTAGTTTCATTTAAAGTCCCAAATTCCTTCTTAATGAACTTAAACCTGAGATGGAGGCACACTCCATATGTGCTTCATCTAAAGTCCCAAATTCCCCCCTTTATTTTAAATCCAAAATTATTGTCATCTTTCTGGTGATGGCAGCAGTTATAAATTATTGACCAGTAAACTGCTTAATAAACACCAGACCTGAAGTTTCTACTGTGAACTATGCCTTTTATCTGCAATGTAATGACCAGTCTCCAGCTCTGGAATCCCCCTGACTCAATTTTAAAACGGCCAGTAATCTACCCATCCAGATTATAGGGGTTGCCTGTTTGAAAGTTCAATCATTTGCTCAAACATTTGATAAATTTTGGGGTTGTAGGGACTTGTATCTCTGCCTTCCTAGTGGTCTCTTTTGTTCCTAGCATGAACTTGCTATGAGAGAAAAGCCAGGTAACCACCTAAGGACCAAGCCTCTTTCTGAGATTTGGTGTTTACTAGTTAAAAACTGTATTTTTTTTTTTGCTAGAAAATTACTTAGAACCCCCAAACATTATATATTTTTTTCTAACACCCTAGAGAATAAAATGGTGGTTGTTGCAATACTTTCTGTCACACCGTATTTGTGCAGCGGTCTTACAAGCGCACGTTTTTTTGGAAAAAAATTTAAAAATAAGACAACAGTAAAGTTAGGCCACTTTTTTTTTATTGTGAAAGATAATGTTACGCCGAGTAAATTGATACCTAACATGTCACACTTTAAAATTGCACTCGCTTGTGGAATGGCGACAAACATTTACCCTTAAAAATCTCCATCGGCAACATTTAAAAAATTCTACAGGTTGCATGTTTTGAATTACAGAGGAGGTCTAGGGCTAGAATTGTTACTCTCGCTCTAACGATCGCGGCAATACCTCACATGTGTGGTTTGAACACCGTTTTCATATACAGGCGCTTCTCACGTATGCGTTCACTACTGCACGGGAGCTTGGCGAGACAGGGCGCATTTAAAAAAAGAAATTTTATTTTACCTTTTATTTTATTTTTTTACACTGTTCATTTAAAAAAAAATTGTGTCACTTTTATTCCTATTACAAGGAATGTAAACATACCTTGTAATAGAAAAAAGCATGACAGGACCTCTTAAATATGAGATCTGGGGTCAAAAAGACCTCAAATCTCATATTTACACTAAAATGCAATAAAAAATAAATACATTTAATGTCATTTGAAAAAAAAATGTCCCTTTAACCACTTCAGTACTGGGCACTTTCACCCCCTTCCTTCCCAGGCCAATTTTCAGCTTTCAGCGCTCTCACACTTTCAATGACAATTGAGCGGTCATGCAACACTGTACCCAAATGAAATTTTTATCATTTTGTTCACAAAAATAGAGCATTCTTTTGGTGGTATTTATTCACAACTCCATTTTTTATTTTTTGCGATGTAAGCGAAAAAAATAGCAGAAATTTTGAAAAAAAAACTATATTTTCTACTTTCTATTTTAAAAGAAATCCAATAAAATCTAATTTTGTCATAAATTTAAGCCAAAATGTATTCTGCTACATGTCTTTGGTAAAAAAAAATCTGTTAAGTGTATAATAATAGGTTTGTGTGATCATGGACATATGTACGTAGGTGATAATGTACAGATGTGCGCAAATGATCACGGACATATGTATGCAGATGATCATTGGGACATGTGATTTTACTGGGACATATGTGGGGGACAGGTGTTTTTACTGTGTGGGGACATGTGTGTGGGGATATGTGTGTGGGGACATGCGTGTGGTGACACTATTTTGGGGACATTGTGTGGGGACACTGTGTGGGGACATTGTGTGGGGACACTGGGCCGGTGATCAGTGTGTAAAAAGCTTTAGAAAACAGCTCATACTCACTGATCACCGACCGGCTGCAGTGATCCACTCTCCTCTCCTCACTGACAACTTCCGTGTGGGTAGAGGAGAGCTGATCACCTAGCAACTGGCTCTCTATTTACGTCACATAATGGCTGTGATTGGACATAGCCATCGTGTGATCAGAAGGGCCAATCACAGAGCCCTTCTGCTGATCAGAGATGCGCCGCGTCCGGGTGACACGAGCGCATCGGGATCGCGCCGCTGCTCAGGCACGTGTGCGCGTGATCCCCCTCCTTCTGAGGGACGTTCCTGAACGTCCCCTCAGAAGAAGGAAGCACCCACCTGTGACACCAGTTTGTGCCCATCAGTGACACCAGTATGTGCCCATCAGTGACACCAATCTATGCCCACCGGTGATGCCAATCAGTGCCGCCTATCAGTGACTATCAGTGCCACCTATCAGTGCTGCCCATCAGTGCTCCCTATCAGTGCTGCCTATCAGTGATGCATATCAGTGCCATCTATCAGTGCTGCATATTAGTGCCTCCTCATCAGTGCCACCCTATGAGCGCCCTTCAGTGCCACCTCATCAGTGCCCATCAGTGCAGCCTATCAATGCCCATTAGTTCAGCCTTATGAGCGCACATCAGTGAAGGAGAAAAATTACTTATTTACAAGAAAGTTTTTTTTTTAATTTTTGGTCTTTTTTCGTTTTTTTAGCAAAAAATTAAAAAAACAACGGTGATTAACTACCACCAAAAGAAAGCTCTATTTGTGTGAAGAAAATTAAAAAAAAAGAATTTGGGTACAGTGTTGCATGGCCACGCAATTGTCTTTCACAGTGTAACAGTGCTAAAAGCTGAAAATTGGCCTGTGTAGGAAGGGGGTGAAAGTGCCCAGTATTGAGGTGGTTAAAGAAAAGCTGACACTTGTTCCAATCTTAGGGTTACTAGAAGCCCTTCCTTTATTTACTGATTGCAGCTTGCAATGGTTCAGAAATGTGCTGGCTCAAGGGCAGACTGGAATTAAAAGAGGTACCCCGCCAGAGCTTGTGACCTACAGAATGCAATCCAGCTAATTACAGCACCTTCAAGCTTGAGCTGTTATCTGGGCTGGGACTGCGAATTTTGCAGAGCATTGCTGTGTGTACAAGTAGATATTTATATAGACAATGATCCACTCACTTAGAACAGCCAAGCTGGGTGCTTTTGGACAGTGTTGGGTGGTTTGGCTCACCTGCTTCAAAAATACCATGCACTATAAACCTAGACAATTACATAGTAATGTTGAGATGCTCTACTGCTGTCTGAATGAACCACCCCAATGGAACATTGATCAGCTCTTAGAGGAGCACAACATTGTCCTATCTGAATTAAACAGTCTTAAAAAGAATGTCAGTTCAGCATTACAGAGTAGCCAGCTGCAGCAGTCTGGCCCCAAGATATACTCTCCTAAGAAGTGGGATGAGCTGCAGGAACAATTGCCCAGCAAAGCAATAGAAAGTCTAGTCTTCAAGAGCAACTACAACTTTCCCTGACAATTTACACATCAGAAAAAAATGGGACAAACCAGAATTTCGCTATAGAATTTTATACAGATGAATATGGCTTCTTATGAAACAGTAAATTGTGCATCAGCTAGTGATTTCTCAGTTCACTTTATGGGCATTTATTTAAAATTATCATCATTCAAAAGGGCATAACAATTCTGAACTCGCAAAAGCACTTGTCTGGAGATACTTCTACTTTCCAGGTTTCCACATGCAACAACATACCATCCACAAGGAAATAGGGCCTGTGAACATTTCAACCAGACCTTGATGAGTATGTGAAGTTCCTTGGAACAAGAGTACCAAGAACAATAGTGTCTTTATATAGAAGACGTTGCATGGGCCTACAGTCAGACAGTTCTTATGGTGTATGGGTTATACGCCCTTTTTGATGTTTGGCTGCCATTGATTACAGTTCAATCTGTTGCTTGAGATGCCTGAATCTGTTGCAATATGTACCCTGGAATAAGCAGTACAAGATCGATGGTGTAGTCTTACCAAGCCTTGTGTTAAAGCTACATGAAAATTCAGGTACAGTGTATAAGGGCGCTCTGAGCATGAGGACTAGGGATGAGCTTCTAGTTCGACTTGAACATCGCATGTTCGACCGTTCATCGAATTGCGAACGTTATGGGCCATTCACGACAAATTCGAGTGACGCGTCACGGCCCATAATTCACTGCGGCACATAATTCAATTCAATGCCGCAGTTCATTGCTGGCTGATGATTGGCCAGGCATGCACTATGACCCGCATGCTTGGTCAATCACAGCGCCGTCTGTACAGAGAGCTGTAATTGGCCAAAGCCAGGGTGGCTTTGGCCAATTATGGCTCAGTTGGTTTAGTACACGCCCCACACTATATAAGGCTGCCTGCGTGGTGGCCTTGGGTATTGTGTTACGGCGGCAGAGAGATAGACAGAGAGACAGTGTCATTTGATTTAAGTTAGATAGAGTAGGCAGGCAAGTCAGTTAGCTGCACGTACAGTGTATTGTGTATATATATGCATCCTAGGTGTTGTGTGTATATATATATATATATATATATATATATATATACACTGTATTCAGTTTAGCTAGATCCGTTCCTGTTATTCTCTTTCTACTGACAGGCAGGCAGGTGTTTTTACAGTATTTACAGCTACCTGAAGAAAATTGCTGGTGTTCTTCTGATCTTATTAGTACCACAGGCAGGCAGCTACAGTATTTACAGTTAGTGTAGTGCGTTCTCTGCACAGTGTGCACCTAAAGCTACCTGAAGACAATTGCTGTTGTTCTGATCCTATTAATACCACAGGCAGGCAGCTGAAGTATTTACAAGGTAGTGTAGTGCGTCCTTTGCACAGTGTGCACCTAAAGCTACCCGAAGACAATTGCTGTTGTTCTGATCCTATTAATACCACAGGCAGGCAGCTGCAGTATTTACAGTTAGTGTACTGTGTCCTCTGCACAGTGTGCACCTAAAGCTACCTGAAGACAATTGCTGTTGTTCTGACCCTTTTAGTACCACAGGGAAGCAGTTGCAGTATTTACAGTTAGTGTAGTGTGTCCTCTCCACAGTGTGCACCTAAAGCTACCTGAAGACAATTGCTGTTGTTCTGATCCTATTAATACCACAGACAGGTAGCTGCAGTATTTACAGTTAGTGTGCTGTGTCCTCTGCAAAGTTTGCACCTAAAGCTACCTGAAGAAAATTGGTGGTGTTCTTCTGACCCTGTTAGTACCACAGGCAGGCAGCTGCAGTATTTACAGTTAGTGTACTGTGTCCTCTGCACAGTGTGCACCTAAAGCTACCTGAAGACAATTGCTGTTGTTCTGATCCTATTAATACAACAAGCAGGCGGCTGCAGTATTTACAGTCAGTGTACTGTGTTCTCTGCACAGTGTGCACCTAAAGCTACCTGAAGAAAATTGGTGGTGTTCTTCTGATCCTATTAGTACCACAGGTAGGCAGCTGCAGTATTTACAGTTAGTGTACTGTGTCCTCTGCACAGTGTTCACCTAAAGCTACCCGAAGACAATTGCTGTTGTTCTGATTCTATTAATACCACAGGCAGGCAGCTGCAGTATTTACAGTTAGTGTACTGTGTCCTCCGCACAGTGTGCGCCTAAAGCTACCTGAAGAAAATTGTTGTTGTTCTGATCCTTTTAGTACCACAGGCAAGCAGCTGCAGTATTTACAGTTAGTGTAGTGTGTCCTCTGCACAGTGTGCACCTAAAGCTACCTGAAGACAATTGCTGGTGTTCTTCTGATCCTATTAGTAGCACAGGTAGGCAGCTGCAGTATTTACAGTTAGTGTACTGTGTCCTCTGCACAGTGTGCACCTAAAGCTATCTGAAGACAATTGTTGTTGTTCTGATTCTTTTAGTACCACAGGCAAGCAGCTGCAGTATTTACAGTTAGTGTAGTGTGTCCTCTGCACAGTGTGCACCTAAAGCTACCTGAAGAAAATTGGTGGTGTTCTTCTGATCCTATTAGTAGCACAGGTAGGCAGCTGCAGTATTTACAGTTAGTGTAGTGTGTCCTCTGCACAGTGTGCACCTAAAGCTACCTGAAGACAATTGTTGTTGTTCTGATCCTTTTAGTACCACAGGCAAGCAGCTGCAGTATTTACAGTTATGCCCCGTACACACGGTCGGACTTTGTTCGGACATTCCGACAACAAAATCCTCGGATTTTTTCAGACGGATGTTGGCTCAAACTTGTTTTGCCTACACACGGTCGCACAAAGTTGTCGGAATTTCCGATCGCCAAGAACGCGGTGACGTCAAGCACGTACGACGAGACTAGAAAAGGCCAGTTCAGAACCAAGCGCGGCACCCTTTGGGCTCCTTTTGCTAATCTCGTGTTAGTAAAAGTTTGGTGAGAGACGATTCGCGCTTTTTCAGACTCGTGGCTTTCAGATCGTTTTCTGACGTTCAGTTTGTGCTTGTGGGTTTGTATCTGCTCTTCAGTGCGTGCAGTCAGTTCGTATTGGAGTTTTCTGTGCGATCTTGTCCGCTCGTTGCTGTTTTTCAGGTCGCTCTTCACAGGCCTTGCTGTTCTTCCGTGCGTTCTGTTACTTCGTTCTGAGCAGCCGACCGTTTTCTAGCCATGTTTCGTATGCGTACTCCTCGTAGAGTTCGTGCTGTGCGGGGGCTTGGTGTTGGGGTCCTGACCTTGACACAAGTCCAGTCCATGAACAGGGTGGGGAGGAGTTCATGGACCAAGAATTGGTTGCTTCAGCGTGACCAGTTCTCTCATATGCCTTTGCTCCGTGAGATCCGTGAGAATAATCCTGATGATTTCAGGAACTTTCTCAGGATGACGGACCCCGTATTTCACTGTCTTCTGGCTTTGCTGACCCCCTATATCAGCAGGCAGGATACCTGCATGAGGCAAGCCATCACTGTGGAGCAGAGGCTCGTCACTACCCTGCGGTACTTGGTGACAGGGAGAAGCCTGCAGGACTTGAAGTTCTCAACAGGCATCTCCCCCCAGGCTCTGGGGATCATTATCCCAGAGACCTGTTCTGCCATCATTCAGGTCCTGCAGAAGGAGTATATGAAGGTAAGATTTTTATCCTTTAATATCACATTTTATTGTATATAATGTTTGCTAATGTAATGTATTTCTTTCCTCGTTCCCTAATTACCATGCTTGTAATATGCTGTGAATGTCCCCTTTGTTCTCATGCATGCTGGATTTTTATGTAATTATTATTTTAGGTCCTTCATACATATTTGCCTTTCAATAACCTCCCCAGCATGGTGTCTCCTGCCCCTATATTCACCTCATGTAGTCACTTAACAATGTATTTTATCAGCTCCATAGTAGTGCTTTACCCCAAACACCCCCTAAAATGTTTTGAAATGTTATTTTTGATTTAAATTCAGGCAGAGTGGCAGAGGCTTTTTTTTGTGGTGTCCCCAAATTTTTTGTAACCCTCCCTCCCCCAACTGCTAAGTCAGCTGATCCCAATTCTCTATCTTCAATCATCTATCTGCTGACTTTGCCAAACCCATACACACTATACCCATCTCTTTAGTGCTCAGATTTATGGATTAATTCCCCAAAGCATGTAGTGCAAGGGCCTGCCTGTATACTTTCCAATGGTACTGTTTAAAGTTCTTGTATCCTATTATGATCTTGATAGGTAATAGCAGAATGTCCAAATGTCCTCAAATGTGTACAATGTGTATTTATATCTTTGTATTATGACACTTCTTACCTGTCCAGTGGGCTGCCAATAGTGTAACTAAGGAGGGGCTGTTCCAAGTAATACCCTGTATTTAGGCATTCATCTCTCAATGAAGTGAAGAGGGTTACCTGTCCAAGAGTCCCCCCCCCCCTATAATGTTAGAAATGGCCCATGAGGGGGGGAGGGGGAATATGATAGGTGTACCTTATACTTTGTTGTTGTTAAATTCCCCTTAATAAATGCTATCTGGAGGTTGACCCATAATGTTTGTGTCTAATCTGCTTGCCAGGTTTCTGTGAAAAAATAGTAATGTTTATTGTTTTTTCCTCAACAGTTTCCTTCCACGCCACAGGAATGGCAGACTGTGGCCTCCCACTTTGCCCAGCGGTGGGACTTTCCTAACTGCGGAGGGGCAATTGATGGGAAACACGTCCACATCGTCCCACCACCCAACTCGGGGTCGTACTATTATAATTACAAGGGGTTTAATAGTATAGTGATGTTGGCGGTGGTGTCGGCTAATTACGACTTCTTGTATGTGGACGTGGGGAAGAATGGCCGGATGTCCGATGGTGGAGTCATCGCCCAGACGGAGTTCTACAGGCGTCTCCAGAATGGCAGCTTGGACTTGCCACCTCCAGAGGACAATGTTGAAGGTCTCCCATTTGTGTTTGTTGCTGATGAAGCATTTGCGCTGGGGGACCACCTGATGCGGCCATTCCCGATGAGGACCCTCACCCCGGAACAGAGGGTTTTTAATTACCGGCTGGCCAGAGCCCGAAGAGTGGTGGAGAACACATTTGGAATCCTGGCCAGCCGGTTCCGATTATTTATGACACCCATCCATATGGCGGAGTATAAACTGAACCATATAATACTTGCCTGCTGTGTTCTCCATAATTTTCTACAAAAACATTCAGCCAACTATGCTGGCTCAGTTGGGCCTGAGGCCGGAATCCCAAATACATCAACAATGACGGCACTTGAAAGCGGCCGTCCTGGCTTGCCCTCCCTGAATGCCCGTGATGTCCGGTTATGATACCTGGAGTTCTTTGCGGGTAGGGGGGCTATCAATATGCCAGACAATCTGTGACACCTTTTTCAAATAAAAAACAACCAAAAGAAATTCTTGGTGGACATTTACTGCTTGTGTTTGTTTTAGCTGACCCTGACAGAAATGTGTTGAGTGCAGAAAATGTCGTGATTGGGTAACCTTATAAAAAACAGTGTTGGCTGGTACTTCCTAAATGCAAAAACACATTTCACTACAAGTGCACTTGCAACTGCACTGAACCTGCACTTGTAGTGCAAAGAGGATTTGCCCTTAGGAAATAACCCCCATTTGTGCATAAAACAACAATTACATCACCCCAAAAGTGTTGTAGTGTTGAGACAATAATCCACACATTCTTGAGTAAGGCACTTTTTTATACCTGCACAATCACATGCGCATTTACCAAAGGTTTTTAAAACAAACCAACATGTTTGTTGTATAACAATGTTTGCAGTAGCATTATGAAAAATCAAAATATCCATTTCAGATAAAACAGGCCTGTGTAAAACCAACAAGAAAGCCAAAAAACTTGAACTTACAAAGTTCACACTAGGTAAAACCTGAAGGCTAGATCAGACATCAGTATTTAGGAACTGGGTTTGATCTAGCGTTCAGATGGGGGGAAATCACCCCTGGAAAAGCCAAATTTGGAAGATGCACACCAATTTACGAATGGCAACATGTGCTATCTGCCATCAGGGGGGATCAAGGGACGTGTTTTGGGGGAGAAAGCCCTTCCTCAATGCGACTTTATAATTGAGGAAGGTGTTGCACCCCCAAAACGCGTCCATTGATCTCCCGTGATGGCAGATAGCACATGTTGGCACACTGTGTGCATCCTCCAAATTTGGCTTTTCTAAACATTTTAAAAATTTTTTGAAGATTGGACCACATTAATAAAACAGGTGATTTTGTGGGGTTTAAATTCGCCCCAAAACATCAATGATGTTATTATTTTTTTTAATAACATCACTGATTTGGTTCTGGATGTTTTGCAATTGGAGATTACACCCCATGATCTCCCCGATAAGTATCTGGGCACTTTCTGAAGTAAAGCGTTCAGGATCCTTCACATCACGATCACCTAAAAAGAGATAAAGAACAAAAAAAAGGTCTCAAAAATCTGCCACCATCCATCTCTTTTACCTGAGCCTGTGGTCGCAGACACTCACCTGTTGTGGTGCCAATCTCCACCACGTCTTCTTCTTCCTCCTGCTCTTCTTCTTCGTTTGGGGGTATTTCACCTTCTTCCATAGGTGGGGGGTCTGTGGTCTCCTCGGATGAGGGCTGTCCTCCGAGTCTTTTCTCCCCTATGTAAAACAAAAATGGTATAATTAGCACACAGATATTTGATGGCAGAACTAGAAATAGGAAACATTGCTTGGAAGTGGGGTACAATTGTCTATTTTAGCAGAGTTCCAAGATGTATATTTTTTTTATTGCCCTTTGTCAAGCTGCAATACTTTACATGTTTGGTACAAGCTTCACAGATGTAGCCCCCCCTATAGTATACACTGGAGCACCTGTGTGCCCCCCTAATAAAAATGGTGTTCTGGGGTCCCACACTAGTGCTCCAGTGTCCAGATGTGAAAACAGCTGCTCAGTGTCCTCTCTTTACACACAATCTAGTTGTCATTTCATTCTAGTAACAAACCCATCTACACAAACAAATCTTTGGCATCCAAGTAGGCCCCAAAAAATGTGTGAAAATGCATATGGCCTAAACAATGGTGTTCTAGAGGCCGAAATAAAAATGTTTGATACGAACGAATAATGGGCCCATGAACATTAAAGTTGCCCTTTTAAACGTTACAATTAATAAAAGCATATGGAGCAGAACGAACGTAATAAAGACAGAAAGAATAGGAACACAGCACAACTACTTACTTTTTTGCAGCACTCTCCGGATCTTTCGGTACTGCTCTGGCTCTCTCAACTTCAGGTCCGACCACCGCTTCCTGAGCTGATCTTTAGACCTTCGTACCCCGAAATTCCGCTCTAGACTCCTGACCACTTTACCAATGATTTTTGCCTTTCGGATGTTGGGGTTGGGGTAAGGCCCATATTTTCCGTCATAGTCGGACTTCCTCATGATGTGTACCATCTCCAACATCTCCCCAAACGACATATTTGTGGCCTTAAAACGTCTCCTTCTGGATCGGGACGTGCCTGGATCCGGCCTTTCCTCCTCCTCCTCCTCGTTGCTATAATTAGCCCGCACCTGCTGTAACTCTGCCATCATGCTCTTCACCCACTGCGCCGAACGAAAAGGGGCGGGGAATACACTAGAAAGAACGTCAGGGGCGGGCGGAGTTACACGCATGCGCAGTGTGTATAAAGCGTAACACGCGTGCGTATTACGTACGATCTGTGAGCGGAGGAAGGAGCATTGGACGCGCCGATTGTAAGAACGAAGGTAAGAGACAAACTTGTGCCTATACTGCTTCTAGATTGAGGCCTATATTGTAACAAGATTAGGAGAGTTTTGTCTGACATTAGGCTTTGTCTTGTGTTGTGTCTTGCAGTGAACATGGATATCTTAATGAGAGATACTGACTTCATGTCAGTATTCATTGATATGCTAAGTGAGCTGCCCTGTCTGTGGGAGATTACCCACCCCCATTTCAAGAACCAAGCAAAGAGGAAGGGAGCACTGGAGCAATTGTGTGAAATTGTGAAGCAGGTGATCCCCACGGCAGACATCACTTATTTAAAGATTTTCATTGGTGGCCTGAGGAGCACATATCTGAGGGAGCGCAAGAAAGTCCTGGATTCACAGAGATCCGGAGCAGCAGATGACATCTATATCCCCAGGATGTTGTACTACGACAGGCTGCACTTTCTGGCAGGCCAGACTGAACCCAGGTCATCCCTCTCCAGTCTTCCTTCCACACTTCCTTCCCCCCTGGCTGAGGCTTCTGACGCCCAACCTGGGCCTTCCAGGCCGCATGTGGAGGAGCCCAGATTGAGCCAGGTATAGCATTCCTCTAAATATTTCTGCTTGTCCAATCAATGATGTTAACTAGATGTTAGTTTGGAGTACTAATTTAGGATTGTGATTGATGATGCAAAACATTACAACTATGTCCCTTTTTCATACACAGGGAAGTCTCAGCCAGGAGGTGGCGAGCCGGCTGGCTGATATCAAGGTTTCTCCACCCCCCCTGAAAAGAGAAAGTGGCAGTAGGACGAGTGCCCTAGAGGAGGCGGCTATCAGATTCTTTTGGAGGGCTACAGAGGTCCTGGGAGCACCACAGACCAGGCAGGAGAACATTGCTGCCTTCATAGCATATAAAATGCAGAGGATGGAGGAGGGCCAAAAAGCCATGTGTGAGGCCCTCATATCAGAGGCTCTGGAGAAAGGTATGAGGGGCCAAATTACACCTCACACACAGCTTTGGGATGGTCCTCCTCCTCCTCCCTCTCCTCCAGGTCCTCCCAGTCCTCCTCCAGGTCCTCCCAGTCCTCCTCCAGGTCCCCCCAGTCCTCCTCCTCCTCCAGGTCCTACTCCTCCTCCTGCCACATCTCCAACTGCACAGCCACAGCCCGGAAGGAAGTGTGAAAGGAAGACCAGAAAGTGAGGACCCTGGGTCCAGTCTGGTCGGCCAAAAAATGCAGCCTCTTGTGGTACCACAGCCTGGGGACACAGATGTCATCTGCTGCTATCCGGATCTCTGCGAATCCCGGACCAGACTGCACTCCCTTACATATGGACTCCTCAGGCCACCAATTTTGATGTTGAAGAATTGATGTCTGCCCTGGGGGTCCCAGGCTTCACTAATTTCTCATGTTGATCCAGTGTTGCCTTCCTCTTTGTTTGGTTCTGATCCCTTAATAAAGGATTTTTGTTTTGAATTATACTCTCCTATGTGTTTTACTTCAAAAATGACAGTTTGTTTGTGAGGATTCAGGTACATTTCAAATATACAATGTGAAATGAACAAGGGACACCAACACCAAACAATCTCCTTGAGATTAAATAATAAAAGATATCAATGGTGTTGGGGTAACTTGACACACAAAACACACACAAAAATATTCTGGAGTAAAAATAAAAATAACATTGAACAAAGATCAGCCTTGGAAAAAATACAAACATTAAAGAAAAAGGCTTAAAAACAAAATAAAAAAAACATAAAAAATATAAAACTGTCAGATGTGACAACTAATAACAATATATTGAGGGAATCCCACTAAAAAAACACAAATAAAAGTTTGTGAGAAGTGTGTGTGAATATGAGCAGCAAAACTACTTAATTCTTGTCACATTATAAAGAAGAAGAGAGTGCGCTGTATTAAACCATTTTGAACATTGCATTGACGAAAGTGCTGTATCCATTGCGAACGCTAAGTTTACCAGAACGAGCTGTCCCGTGTCGGAATTTCTTCTGAGCATGCGTGGCACTTTGTACGTCGGAACAGGCCACACACGGTCGGAATTGACGCGATCGGATTTTGTTGTCAGAAAATTTTATCTCCTGCTGTCCAACTTTGTGTGTCGGAAAATCCGATGGAAAATATCCGATGGCGCCCACACACGGTCGGAATTTCCGACAACACGCTCCGATCGGACATTGTCCATCGGAAAATCCGACCGTGTGTACGGGGCATTAGTGTAGTGTGTCCTCTGCACAGTGTGCACCTAAAGCTACCCAAAGACAATTGCTGTTGTTCTGATCCTATTAATACCACAGACAGGTAGCTTCAGTATTTACAGTTAGTGTAGTGTGTCCTCTGCACAGTGTGCACCTAAAGCTACCTGAAGAAAATTGTTGGTGTTCTTCTGATCCTATTAGTAGCACAGGTAGGCAGCTGCAGTATTTACAGTTAGTGTACTGTGTCCTCTGCACAGTGTTCACCTAAAGCTACCTGAAGACAATTGCTGTTGTTCTGATCCTATTAGTACCACAGGCAAGCAGCTGCAGTATTTACAGTTTGTGTACTGTGTCCTCTGCACAGTGTGCACCTAAAGCTACCTGAAGACAATTGCTGTTGTTCTGATCCTATTAATACCACAGGCAGGCAGCTGCAGTATTTACAGTTAGTGTACTATGCCCTCTGCACAGTGTGCACCTAAAGCTACCTGAAAAAAATTGGTTGTGTTCTTCTGATCCTATTAGTGCCACAGGTAGGCAGCTGCAGTATTTACAGTTAGTGTACTGTTTCCTCTGCACAGTGTGCACCTAAAGCTACCTGAAGACAATTGCTTTTGTTCTGATCCTTTTAGTACCACAGGCAAGCAGTTGCAGTATTTACAGTTAGTGTAGTGTGTCCTCTGCACAGTGTGCACCTAAAGCTACCTGAAGACAATTTCTGTTCTTCTGATCCTATTAATACCACAGACAGGTAGCTGCAGTATTTACAGTTAGTGTGCTGTGTCCTCTGCACAGTTTGCACCTAAAGCTACCTGAAGAAAATTGGTGGTGTTCTTCTGACCCTGTTAGTACCACAGGCAGGCAGCTGCAGTATTTACAGTTAGTGTACTGTGTCCTCTGCACAGTGTGCACCTAAAGCTACCTGAAGACAATTGCTGTTGTTCTGATCCTATTAATACCACAGACAGGTAGCTGCAGTATTTACAGTTAGTGTGCTGTGTCCTCTGCACAGTTTGCACCTAAAGCTACCTGAAGAAAATTGGTGGTGTTCTGCTGACCCTGTTAGTACCAGAGGCAGGCAGCTGCAGCTGCAGTATTTACAGTTAGTGTACTGTGTCCTCTGCACAGTGTGCACCTAAAGCTACCCGAAGACAATTGCTGTTGTTCTGATCCTATTAATACCACAGGCAGGCAGCTGCAGCATTTACAGTTAGTGTACTGTGTCCTCCGCACAGTGTGCGCCTAAAGCTACCTGAAGATAATTGTTGTTGTTCTGATCCTTTTAGTACCACAGGCAAGCAGCTGCAGTATTTACAGTTAGTGTAGTGTGTCCTCTGCACAGTGTGCACCTAAAGCTACCTAAAGACAATTGCTGGTGTTCTTCTGATCCTATTAGTACCACAGACAGGTAGCTGCAGTATTTACAGTTAGTGTGCTGTGTCCTCTGCACAGTTTGCACCTAAAGCTACCTGAAGAAAATTGGTGGTGTTCTTCTGATCCTGTTAGTACCACAGGCAGGCAACTGCAGTATTTACAGTTAGTGTACTGTGTCCTCTGCACAGTGTGCACCTAAAGCTACCTGAAGACAAATACTGTTGTTCTGACCCTATTAGTACCATAGGCAAGCAGCTGCAGTATTTACAGTTAGTGTACTGTGTCCTCTGCACAGTGTGCACCTAAAGCTACCTGAAGACAATTGCTGTTGTTCTGATCCTATTAATACCACAGACCTACTTTAGATTTGGAACTTGCTTCAAATCTTTACGTCGTAACTCAGCCGGACCAGAAATCCGCTCATCTGTATGCTATTCCGACGGACAAAAACCCACGCTAGGGCAGCTATTGGCTACTGGCTATCAACTTCCTTATTTTAGTCCGGTGTACGTCATCACGTACAAATCCGTCGGACCTTTGTGTGATCGTATGTAGGCAAGTCCGTTCGTTAGAAAGTCCGCCGCAAGTCCGTCGAAAGTTTGTTGGACGGGCTGTCGGACTTTTGTAGCCGAAAAGTCCGACCGTGTTTACGCCCCATTAGTGTACTGTGTCTTCTGCACAGTGTGCACCTAAACCAACCTGAAACAATTGCTGTTGTTCTGATCCTATTAATACCACAGGCAGGCAGCTGCAGTATTTACAGTTGGTGAACTGTGTCCTCTGCACAGTGTGCACTTAAAGCTACCTGAAGACAATTGCTGGTGTTCTCATACTAATAATACTACAGGCAGGCAGTTGATTCTGCTAGCTGTAGTATCAGTATACATATACATCCCAGCTTTTTGCAGCTACTTCTCATTGCAGGCCACTAGTATGTCTGGAAGGCCAACAATGAGAGGCAGACAGTCACAAGCCAATAAAAGAGGGCAAGCAGGCTCTGTGTCTAGAGGCAGCAGTGCTGGTCGTGGAGACGGTGCATCCTCATCAGCACTTGGCCGTGGGACACGCTTGTCCTTTTTTTCGGCAGATGGCCGTGTTAAGCCACAACTTGCCGAAGACTTGGTAGAGTGCATGACCAAGCCGTCCTCATCCTCCTCATCCTCTCTCACCCAGGCTCAGGGTACTTTGTCTGGCAAAGCAGCTGCCAACGCGGCCTCTTCCCTTGGCTAAATGGCATCAGTCACTCCTTCCCTAGCCCCACCGTGTCCTCCTGAGGAGTCCCCCGAACTGTTTGACCCTAGTGTTGGGTACATGCTCCAGGAGGATGCCCAGTGTTTTGAAGGCTCCGATGATGGTACCCAGCTAGAGGAAGGCAGTAACCTGAGCCCAGAGAGAGGGGGGCCCAAGAAGGACAGCAATCTGGCAGTCATGTTCCCCCAGGTGCAGCACACTGCCAGCTTTGCTCCAGTGATGAAGAGGGAGGGGATGATGAGGTCACTGACTCCACATGGGTGCCTGATAGGAGAGAGGAGGAGGATGAGGCATATCTCCAACGAGGCAAGATGCCCTCCAGGGGCCAGCTTAAGGGCAGCACACCAACTGCATCACACCGCAGAGCTCCGCATGTGCAGGGTGCTGCCGTCTCTCTGCGCGTTATTCCAAAAGTTTCTTGGTGTGGGCCTTTTTTGAGATGAGTGCATCAGATCCCACCGTTGCTATTTGCAACATATGTCTCAAGCGTATCTCGCGTGGCCAAAACATCACCCGCTTGGGCACCACATGCTTGACAATATATATGTCGACTTGCCATGCAGTTCGCTGGCAAGCGTACCTAAAAGACCCACACCAAAGAACAAAGCAGACCTTTCCTTGCTCCTCATCAGCTTGCCCAGCGGTTGAATGCTAGCTTGGCTAAATTGCTAGCACTTCAACTGCTGCCTTTTCAGTTGGTAGACTCTGCCCCCTTCCGTGAGTTTGTGGAATGTGCGGTTCCTCAGTGGCAGGTTCCCAAACGCCACTTTTTCTCACGGAAGGCGATTCCGGCTCTCTACCGGCATGTGGAAGGCAATGTCTTGGTCTCACTGGACAGGGCGGTCAGTGGTAAGGTGCTTATTACCGCGGACTCATGGTCCAGCAGGCATGGACAGGGACGTTACATATTTTTCACCGTGCACTAGGTGATTCTTCTGGCAACTGGGAAGGATGCAGGACAGGGTGCAGTAGTGTTGGAGGTTGTTCCACCACCACGCCTCTCAAATTCTACTAGTGGTGATTCTGCCACACCTCTCTCCTCCACCCCTCCTCTTCTTATTCATCCATGGCCTCTTCCTGTGCTGATTTGTCCTCAGAACCAGCGGTGCTCCGTGGGCATTCAAGGGGCTACGCAAGCACGCAGGCAAAAAGATGCCATGCGGTGCTTGAGCTGGTGTGCTTGGGGGACAGCAGTCGCACTGGGGCAGAGATTCTGTCAGCTCTGCAGGGTCAGGTTCAGAGGTGGTTGACACCACGCCAGCTTAAGCCAGGTATGGTGGTTTGTGACAATGGCACCAACCTCCTCTCTGCCCTCCGACAGGGACAACTGACCCATGTGCCCTGTTTGGTTCACGTCCTTAACTTGGTGGTGCAGTGGTTCTTGGGCAGGTACCCGGGCTTACAGGATGTCCTGAGGCAGGCCAGGAAAGTCTGTGTGCATTTCCGCAGGTCATATAATGCCAGTGCTCGGCTGGCTGACCTCCAAAAGAAATTTAACCTGCCCAAGAACCGCCTAATCTGTGACATGCCCACCAGGTGGAACTCAACGTTGGCCATGCTGCAGCGGCTGCACACGCAGCAGAGGGACATCAATGAGTACCTATGCAACTATGGCACCAGGAGACAGGGTCAGGGGACCTTGTTTTTTTTTCCCTATGCCAGTGGGCTATGATCAGTGATGCATGCACTATCCTGTCACCATTTGAGGAGGCCACGAGGATGGTGAGCAGTGACAGTGCATGCATCAGTGACACTCTTGTCCACCTGTTGGAGCACACGCTGCGTGGAATAATGGACAGGGCACTTGAGGCAGAACAGAGGGAGGAAGAGAAGGACTTCCTTACCTCTCAAGGCCCCCTTTATCCAGACAGTGTTCCTGCCATGCCCGCTGATCACACAGGAAGAGGAGGAGGAGGAGGAGGATTGTGTCAGCATGGAGGTGGAGCCTGGCACTCAGCATCAGCAGCAGTCTTCAAGGGGTCATTTACAGTCCGAAGAAACCCATGGACTTGTATAGGGTTGTCCCGATACCACTTTTTCAGGACCGAGTACAAGTACCGATACTTTTTTTCAAGTACTCGCCGATACCGAATACCGATACTTTTTTTTATGTCACGTGACAGTGTTTTTTTTAATTTTTTTTTTTAACAGTGCTTTTTTTTTTTTTTTTTTTTTGGGGGGGGGGGGTGAACGGTGTATGTGTGTGTGTGTTTTTTTTGTTTTTTTTTTTTTTAATTTACAATTTTTATTTTTTACAATAATTTTTTTTTATTCTTTATTGCAATATGTGTTTTTTTGTTTTTGTTTTTTTTTTAATCAGCTCTGTTGGGGGGCTTTGGTGAGATATCAGGGGTCTTAACAGACCTCTGATATCTCCCCCTTGAGACAGAGAAAGAGACCGAGGATAGAGATTCCCCAGTCCCTTTCTCTTCAGCCTCAGCTGCACTGAGAATGAATGGAGAGAAGACAGCGGCTCCTCTCCATTCATAAACTGACACATCGTAATCACAAGAGATTACAATGTTTCAGTTATGTGAATGGACAGAGTCAGCTGACTCTATCCATTCACAAAGGAAGGAGGGGGAGGACGGCGGAACGGAGGGGGAGAACGGAGGGGGACAGAGAAGGAGAGGGGAACGGAGGGGACAGCGGAGAGGCACAGAGGAGGAGAGAGGAACGGAGGGGACAGCGAAGAGGCACAGGGAAGGAAAGAGGAATGGAGGGGACAGCGGAGGGGGACAGAAAAGGAGAGAGGAACGGAGGGGACAGCGGAGAGGCACAGAGGAAAGGAGGGGGCATGGAGGAGGATGCAGTGACAGTCAGCGGGGAGTGATCACCGCTGTATGTCACTAAAGCAGCTGAAAGCCGCTGGGGGAGAATCTTGTATCTCCCCCATGCGCCGATCACAGCTGACTTTTAGGTATTGGGGGAAGCATCGGGAGCATTTGCCCGAGTACAAGTACTTGGGCAAATGCTCGGTATCGGTGCCCATACCGATACTAGTATCGGTATCGGGACAACCCTAGACTTGTACATGGCTGGGAGGAGGTGGCTTCGGATAATGTCGTCCTTAGTGACCCAGAGGCCTCTGAACCAAATGCCTCAGCAAACCTACGCTGCATGGCCTCCCTGATCCTGCAAAGCCTGCGGAAGGATCCTCATATTCGTGGTATCAAGGGGAGGGATGATTACTGACTGGCAACCCTCCTTGATCCACATTACAAGGGTAAGATTGCGGACCTTATCTTGCCATCACAGAGGGAGCAGAGGATGAAACATCTTCGGGAGGCCTTGCAGAAAGGTTTGTGCAATGCGTTTCCAGAGCCTGGGAGGTTAAAAATTCCTGGTCCTCCTGGACAATATGTTGCTGAGGCTTCGGTCAGTCACAAAAGGAGTGGTGGAGAAGGTGGCCATCTGACCGATGCGTTCAGACAATTTTTTAGTCTGCAGCCCCAAGGTCTGATTGGTTCCAGCAACCATCTCCAGCGTCTGATTCACATGGTACAGGATTACCTAGGGGCAAGATCAGACTTGGACACCTTTCCCACCGAAAATACTCTGGGTTACTGGGTCATGAAGATGGATCACTGGCCAGAGCTTGCACAGTATACAATTGAGCCACTGGCCTGTCCTGCATCCAGCGTTCTTTCGGAACGCACATTCAGTGCTGCTGGAGGCTTTGTAACTGATCACAGGGTGCGCCTGTCCACCGAATCGGGCGATCGGCTGACCTTCATAAAAATGAATCACTCTTGGATCACCAGCTACCAAGCACCTGATGTTGATGTAACCGATTGATTTTTTTTTTAATGTGAGATCCCTTCAAGACTGCCTATGCTGATGCTGAGTGACTATCCTGTTATGCTGAGTGACAATCCTCTTCCTCCTCAATTTTCATGCTGATAGCTTGTAAGTAGGGATGAGCTTCGAGTTCGAGTCGAACTCATGTTCGACTCGAACATTGGCTGTTCGCAAGTTCGCCGAACAGCGAACAATTTGGGGTGTTCGCGGCAAATTCGAATGCTGCAGAACACCCTTTAAAAGTCTATGGGAGAAATCAAAAGTGCTAATTTTAAAAGCTTATATGCAAGTTATTGTCATAAAAAGTGTTTGGGGACCCGGGTCCTGCCCCAGGGGACATGGATCAATGCAAAAAAAAGTTTTAAAAACGTCCGTTTTTTCAGGAGCAGTGATTTTAATAATGCTTAAAGTCAAACAATAAAAGTGTAATATCCCTTTAAATTTCGTACCTGGGGGGTGTCTATAGTATGCCTGTAAAGGGGCGCATGTTTCCCGTGTTTAGAACAGTCTGACAGCAAAATGACATTTCGAAGGAAAAATTCCATTTAAAACTACCCGCGGCTATTGCATTGCCGACAATACACATAGAAGTTCATTGATAAAAACGGCATGGGAATTCAACATAGGGAAACCCCGAACCAAAATTTAAAAAAAAAATGATGTGGGGTTCCCCCTAAATTCCATACCAGACCCTTCAGGTCTGGTATGGATTTTAAGGGGAACCCCGCGCCAAAAAAAAAAAAAAAAACGGCGTGGGGTCCCCCCAAGAATCCATACCAGACCCTTATCAGAGCACGCAACCTGGCAGGCCGCAGGAAAAGAGGGGGGGACGAGAGTGTGCCCCCCCCTCCTGAACCGTACCAGGCCACATGCCCTCAACATTGGGAGGGTGCTTTGGGGTAGCCCCCCAAAACACCTTGTCCCCATGTTGATGAGGACAAGGGCCTCATCCCCACAACCCTGGCCGGTGGTTGTGGGGGTCTGCGGGCGGGGGGCTTATCGGAATCTGGAAGCCCCCTTTAACAAGGGAACCCCCAGATCCCGCCCCCCCCGTGTGAAATGGTAAGGGGGTACTTACCCCTACCATTTCACTAAAAAACTGTCAAAAATGTTAAAAATGACAAGAGACAGTTTTTGACAATTCCTTTATTTAAATGCTTCTTCTTTCTTCTATCTTCCTTCATCTTCTTCTGGTTCTTCTGGCTCTTCTGGTTCTTCCTCCGGCGTTCTCGTCCAGCATCTCCTTCGCGGCGTCTTCTATCTTCTTCTCCTCGGGCCGCTCCGCACCCATGACATGGGGGGAGGCTCCCGCTCTTCTCCTTATCTTCTTCTTCATCCTCTTCTCTTCTTCCTTATTCTCTTCTTCTCTTCTTCATTTTCTTCTCCGGGCCACTCCGCATACATGCTGGCATGGAGGGAGGCTCCCGCTGTAACGGCATCTCCTCGTCTGACGGTTCTTAAATAATGGGGGGCGGGGCCACCCGGTGACCCCGCCCCCTCTGATGCACGGGACATGACGGGACTTCCCTGTGGCATTCCCCGTGACGTCACAGGGAAGTCCCGTCAAGTCACCGTGCGCCAGAGGGGGGCGGGGTCACCGGGTGGCCCCGCCCCCCGTTATTTAAGAACCGTCAGACGAGGAGACTCCGTCACACAGCGGGAGCCTCCCTCCATGCCAGCATGGGTGCGGAGCGGCCCAGAGAAGAAAATGAAGAAGAGAAGAAGGAAGAAGAGAAGAGGATGAAGAAGAAGATGAAGAGAAGAGATGAAGAGAAGAGCGGGAGCCTCCCCCATGCCATGGGTGTGGAGCGGCCCGAGGAGAAGAAGATAGAAGACGCCGGGGAGGAGATGCTGGACGAGAACGCCGGAGGAAGAACCAGAAGAGCCAGAAGAACCAGAAGAAGAAGAAGATGAAGGAAGATAGAAGAAAGAAGAAGCATTTAAATAAAGGAATTGTCAAAAACTGTCTCTTGTCATTTTTAACATTTTTGACAGTTTTTTAGTGAAATGGTAGGGGTAAGTACCCCCTTACCATTTCACACAGGGGGGGGGCGGGATCTGGGGGTCCCCTTGTTAAAGGGGGCTTCCAGATTCTGATAAGCCCCCCGCCCGCAGACCCCCACAACCACCGGCCAGGGTTGTGGGGATGAAGCCCTTGTCCTCATCAACATGGGGACAAGGTGTTTTGGGGGGCTACCCCAAAGCACCCTCCCAATGTTGAGGGCATGTGGCCTGGTACGGTTCAGGAGGGGGGGGGCGCACTCTCGTCGGTTGCGTGCTCGGATAAGGGTCTGGTATGGATCTTTGGGGGGACCCCACGCCGTTTTTTTTTTTCTTTTTGGCGCGGGGTTCCCCTTAAAATCCATACCAGACCTGAAGGGCCTGGTATGGAATTTAGGGGGACTCCCACGTCATTTTTTTAATTAAATTTTGGTTCGGGGTTTCCCTGTGTTGAATTCCCATGCCGTTTTTATCAATGAACTTCTATGTGTATTGTCGGCAATGCAATAGCCGTGGGTAGTTTTAAATGGAATTTTTCCTTCGAAATGTCATTTTGCTGTCAGACTGTTCTAAACATGGGAAACATGCGCCCCTTTACAGGCATACTATAGACACCACCCAGGTACAAAATTTAAAGGGATATTACACTTTTATTGTTTGACTTTAAGCATTATTAAAATCACTGCTCCTGAAAAAACGGCCGTTTTTAAAACTTTTTTTGCATTGATCCATGTCCCCTGGGGCAGGACCCGGGTCCCCAAACACTTTTTATGACAATAACTTGCATATAAGCCTTTAAAATTAGCACTTTTGATTATTCATGTTCGTGTCCCATAGACTTTAACGGTGTTCGCGTGTTCGAGCGAACTTTTTTCCTGTTCGCATGTTCTGGTGCGAACCGAACAGGGGGGTGTTCGGCTAATCCCTATTTGTAAGAACATTTTTGGTTCTAGGCACCGCCACCAGTGGCCAAGGCCCAATTTTTCTGCCCCTGTTTAACACGGGCATGTAATTACAATTTTTGATGCAATACTTTGCAGCATGGCTCATTCCTGTGCTCCAACTATAGTATCTGTGAGGGGTTGCGGTGTTGTGCCACCAGCACCAGCGCCCAAGGCCCAATTTTTCAGCCCCTGTTTAACAGGGGCTTATAATTACAATTTTTGATGCAATACTTTGCAGCAGGGCTCATTACTGCGCTCCAACTAGAGTATCTGTAAGGGGGTTGCAGTGTTGTGGCACCAGCACCAGTGTCCAAGGCCCAATTTTTCAGTCCCTGTTTAACAGGGGCGTATAATTACAATTTTTGATGCAATACTTTGCAGCAGGGCTCATTCCTGCGCTCCAACTATAGCATCTGTGAGGGGTTGCAATGTTGTGCACCAGTGCCTAAGGCCCAATTTTTCTGCCCTTGTTCAACAGGGACATGTAATTACAATTCTTGATATAATGTTTCACAGCAGGGCCCGTTCCAGCACCCACCAAAAGTAACTGTGAGGACTTACAGTGTTGTGGCACCAGCACCACCAAAGGCCCAATTTTTCTACCACTGTTCAACAATGGCATGTAATTACAATTCTTGATCTAATATTTCACAGCACAGCCCGTTCCTGCGCCCACCAAGAGTAACTGTGAGGGCTTACAGTGTTGTGGCAACACCAACACCTAAGGCCCCAATTTCTGCAGAGTATATAGGGCAGGCCCCTATTTTCAAACATCCAACTTACAAATGACTCCTACTTGCAAACAGAAGCCGACAACAGGAAGTGAGATGAAATCTACCCCTAGGAAGGGAAATTCTCTCCTGTAAGAGTTAATATGGGAAAAACATGTCTCCTCTTCACTGATGCTTTATCACCAATCCTTGTTTCACTAAACCCCCCGAATTTTCAAAAAACATTTGTCATTGGGACAGAAAGTGAGATTAAATCTTCTGAAGAGGTGCACAGACAGCAAAACAAATGTTACAGGGGTGATAACCCTTCCCTATGTTTTCCAAAAAGCTTAAAAATAGATTTTTTGGCTGAAGCTACACTTTAAAAATGTACCAGTTCAAAATTACAAACAGATTCTACTTAACAACAAACCTACAGTCCTTGTCTTTTTTGCACCGCCTGTATACTGCTGTTTAGAGTATATAGTGCCCGGGGGCCCCATGCCTTTCCTTTTTTTAACTTGGGTGCGGGGTTCCCCTTAATATCCATACAAGACCCAAAGGGCCTGGTAATGGACTGGGGGGTGGAGGGTACCCATGCCGTTTGTCTCACTGTTTTTCATCCATATTGCCAGGACCCGACATTACATTAAAGCCACAAGCAGTTTTAAATTACTTTTGTTCCTTTAAAAATGTCATTTTGTGCAGGGACTGTTCTAAGAATGGGAAACATGCGCCACTTTACAGGCATACTATAGACACCCGGAGGTACGATACCCGGGTCCCCAAACTCTTTTTAGGACAATAATTTGCTTATTAGCCTTTAAAATTTGCATTTTCGATTTCGAACGTTCGCGTCCCATAGACTTTAATGGGGTTCTAAAGTTTGCGCGAACTTTCGGTCCGTTCACAGGTCTGGTGCAAACCAAACCAGGGGGTGTTCGGCTCATCCCTAATGAGGACCAAGCAGACAGTATCTCTAGAGAGGCAAAGGTCCAATGATATATATCCAATACTGAGGGCTGCACTCAGAAAAGAGAAGCAAACTCTGAAACAAAATAAGACAGAAGAGAGAGGCACCTCTAAGTCCAGAATTAGAATCTGTTTATTTCCCCAAACAAGATTAAAAACACTTACAAAATCTGGCAAATTAAAAAGCGTGTAGTCATTGATAATGCAAATGGTCCTGCAGGCGGATGGGTCCCCGGCATGTAAAGACTCTCACAATAGTGTCCTGTGCTGTACCAAAAACATAGCGCTACTGGTAAGCTGATGAATGGGTACACACACCGAGTTCATGATGGACGGAGATCCCTGAAGTGATGTCAGCAGTGAGAGACGGGAGCCAGCATAAACAGGATGTAGTCATCAGTAAGGGACGCGTTTCAGAACATTAGTAAGTTCCAAAAGAGTCTTTACATGCCGGGGACCCATCCGCCTGCAGGACCATTTGTATTATCCATGACTACATGCTTTTTAATTCGCCAGATTTTGTATGTGTTTTTAATCTTGTTGGGGGAAATAAACAGCTACTAATTCTGCACTTAGAGACGCCTCTCTCTTCTGTCTTATTTTGTTTCATGAAAATTAGCTGAAGAAAGCACCATCAAACTTTTAAGTGTATGCAAACTCTAACAATAAACATTTATTTCTCCCTTTGGGCCTTTAAATACAATATTCCATAGAAAGAGTTTTATTTTATCTGTTTTATGAATGCAAACAAATAGCTGCTCTTCTAGATAGAAATCTTGTTAGCTGCTAACTTCTTCTGCTTTCTGCCTCTGGACTTTTATCAGTTAGCATTTTCTCTGCTATCTTCATTGGCTACAGAACAATCCCTATGTTATGGAGAAGAGAAGGAGGTGTTATGTAGTTCTAACACCCCCCTGTCCTAGGATGACAATGCCGCGCAGTACGGTTGTCTCTATAGAGCAGGAAGTGTGTTAATGGCAGGATTACCAGGTTAAAATAAAAGCGAGAAAAAAAATAAATTATGCAGCATCACATCTATGGAGAGGTTATCTACAATACTATCAATTTTAATCCATGAGTTTAGATTTGAGGTTTCAAATCCGAGAGAATCTTAGTGCATAGTCCCAAGCATACTCATGGCAGCAAAGTGGAAGCAAAATCAGAATTTAGGCTCATATCAGGTGGAGCAGCAGCCCTAGCCAGACCATTCAGTATATAACATTGTTTCTAAAAAAGATGCTGGACAACACAAATGTCTGTATTAGAATTTTCTACACTCATTCCTTTCATTGCCAACTTTTTGGTATCTTCAATCGATGCCACAGATTGTGCAGGCGAAAGTGCTCCAGATTGTGCAGGCACCTTTAGAATGCTACCCACCTCTAGCGGAAATCTTGAATTCAGTTGTGGAAGTGCCAAGTATTCTACCATCTTCTGCCATGGAGGATAAACAGAAAGAGGAAATGATGAAACTCTTAGGCACTCTTATTGAGAGTAAGCAATCTATGGACAATGACAACTGCTTACCCAAGCAAACTGCCGGAGGACTTATGATCTGATTTTGTTCTATAAATATGCTCTGTGTATGTATTGCACATGATAAAGATTGTATTTTTATAGGCCCCAAGGTTGCACTGAAAGAGCTGTGGCGGCCGAGAAGAGAGATGACATCATCGTTTCTCACCACCTACCCCGCATCACCGTGGCTGGGTCTGCCTTCTTACATCTCATAGGCTGGAACCCTGTTGAGATTAACTACACATATGCCAGTTTCCCCTGCTTCTGAATTTCAGGTGACTCTGTAGTTCTGAGGAGAGGCTGTAACTAAGTTCTGTCACTGCTGTCAGAAAACCCAAATTGGCCATTAATTCTTAAACTGGCAAGTTGCATCTGTTGGTGGCTGTGGTGGCAGTCTACAGTGGGAAGCTGCATCTTGTGGCAGGATACTGAAAAGGATACTGAAAAGACTAAGGCCTTATAGGCTGAAACGCGTCAACTGTTCTCATTTGCGTTTGGTCACTGTGGCTTGTCAATAAATATTACACTTTTTAAGAGCAATCACCGGAGTGCGGATCATCTTTTCCTAATTTCCCTACTCAGCCAACGACTGTGGATCGAGCACCCGGGATCTCTGCTTTCTATGTGATGTATGGGTAGTAGCACTGACTTTTTTGTTTATATACTGAAACGTTGCATCTGGTGGCAGGCAATGGTGGCAAGTGGCACGCTGCATCTGGTGGCAGGCAATGGTGGCAGGTGACACAATACATCAGGTGGCAGGCAATGGTGGCAAGTGACATGCTGCATATGGTTGCAAGTGACATGCTACATCTGGTGGCAGGCAATGATGGCAAGTGACAAGCTGCATCTAGTGGCAGACAATGGTGGCAAATGACAAGCTCCATCTGGTGGCAGACAATGGTGGAAAGTAACACACTGCATACGGTGGCAAGTGACATGCTGCATCTGGTGGCAGACAATGGTAGCAAGTAGGGACCCCAAACACACCTTCAAGATGACCACTGCCTTGCTAAAGAAGCTGAGGGTAAAGGTGATGGACTGGCCAAGCATGTCTCTAGACCTAAACCCTATTGAGCATCTGTGGGGCATCATCAAATGGAAGGTGGAGGAGCGTAAGGTCTCTAACATCCACAAGCTCTGTGAAGTCATCATGGAGGAGTGGAAGAGGACTCCAGTGGCAACCTGTGAAGCTCTGGTGAACTCCATGGCCAAGAGGGTTAAGACAGTGCTGGAAAATAATGGTACACAAAATATTGACACTTTGGGGACAATTTTGACATTTTCACTTAGGGGTGTACTCACTCTTGTTGCCAGCAGTTTAGACATTAATGGCTGTGTCTTGAGTTATTTTGAGGGGACAGCAAATTGGCACTTATACAAGCTGTATACTCCCTACTTTACATTTACACTTTTGTGAGATACTGTATGTATATGTGTATATATATATATATATATATATATATATATATATATATATATATACAATCTAGTATATGTACTGTATATATATATATATATATATATATATATATATATATACTGTATATACTCTGCATCCAGTGTAGCCTATATCTACAGTGCATTCGGTGGTGTATAGTGACATAGTTACATAGTACGTGAGGTCGAAAAAAGACACGTCCATCAAGTCCAACCTACTGTATGTGTGTGATTATATGTCAGTATTACATTGTATATCCCTGTATGTTGCGGTCGTTTCAGGTGCTTATCTAATAGTTTCTTGAAACTATCGATGCCCCCCGCTGAGACCACCGCCTGTGGAAGGGAATTCCACATCCTTGCCGCTCTTACAGTAAAGAACCCTCTACGTAGTTTAAGGTAAAGCTCTTTTCGTCTAATTTTAATGAGTGGCCACGAGTCTTGTTAAACTCCCTTCCGCAAAGAAGTTTTATTCCTATTGTGGGGTCACCAGTATGGTATTTGTATATTGAAATCATATCCCCTCTCAAGCGTCTCTTCTCCAGAGAGAATAAGTTCAGTGCTCGCAACCTTTCCTCATAACTAATATCCTCCAGACCCTTTATTAGCTTTGTTGTCCTTCTTTGTACTCGCTCCATTTCCAGTACATTCTTCCTGAGGACTGGTGCCCAGAACAGGACAGCATACTCTAGGTGTGGCCGGAACAGAGTCTTGTAAAGCGGGATAATTATTGTTTTATCCCTTGAATTTACCCCCTTTTTAATGCATGCCAATATTCTGTTTGCTTTGTTAGCAGCAGCTTGGCATTGCATGCCATTGCTGAGCCTATCATCTATTAGGACCCCCAGGTCCTTTTCCATCCTAGATTCCCCCAGAGGTTCTCCCCCCAGTAAATAGATTGCATTTATATTTTTGCCACCCAAATGCACTATTTTACATTTTTCTACATTGAACCTCATTTGCCATGTAGTTGCCCACCCTATTAATTTGTTCAGATCTTTTTGCAAGGTTTCCACATCCTGTGGAGAAGTTATTGTCCTGCTTAGCTTAGCATTGTCCGCAAATACAGAGATTGAACTGTTTACCCCATCCTCCAGGTTGTTTATTAAAAAAAATTAAATAGGATTGGTCCCAGCAACGGACCTATGGTCCATGCCAATGGACCTTATTTTCTACAGTAAACGTTTATGGGGAACTGTGTCAAATTCTTTTGCAAAATCCAGATACACCACGTCTACGTGCCTTACTTTATCTAGATGGCAACTCACCTCCTCATAGAAGGTTAATAGATTGGTTTGGCAAGAATGATTCTTCATGAATCCATGCTGATTACTGCTAATGATATCGTTCTCATTACTAAAATCTTGTATATAGTCCCTTATCATCCCCTCCAAGAGTTTACATACTATGTATTGATGTTAGGCTAACTGGTCTGTAATTCCCAGGGATGTATTTTGGGCCCTTTTTAAATATTGGTGCTACATTGGCTTTTCTCCAATCAGCTGGTACCATTCCAGTCAGTAAAAATTAGGAACAATGGTCTGGCAATTGCTGAGTTCCCTAAGTACCCTTGGGTGCAAGCCATCTGGTCCCGGTGATTTATTAATGTTAAGTTTCCCAAGTCTAATTTTAATTCTGTCTTCTGTTAACGATGGAGGTGCTTCCTGTGATGTGTCATGGGGATAAACACTGCAGTTTTGGTTACTGAAGCCCCTTGATTCCCTCGTGAAGACTGAGAAGAAGAATAAATTCAATAACTTGACCATCTCTCCATCCTTTGTAACCAGATGTCCTTCCTCATTCCTTATGGGGCCAGCATGGTCTGTCCTCTTTTTTTTACTGTTTACATACTTAAAGAATTTCTTGGGATTTTGTTTGCTCTCCTCCGCTATGTGTCTTCCATGTTCTATCTCAGCCGTCCTTCTTGTACCCTTACATTTCTTGTTGCATTCTTTATAAAGTCTAAAGGCTGATGATGATCCCTCAACATTATATTTTTTTTAAGGCCTTTGCTTTTATATGTATTTTTACATTGGAGTTAAGCCATCCAGGACATTTGTTTGCTCTTTTAAATGTATTGGCTAATGCCCTTATTTAATATGCTCTTAAAGCAAACCTATCTCTCCTCCGTGTTCTTTGTTCCTAAGATTTTATCCCAATTTATGTCTTCTAGCAAGGTCTGTAATTTAGGGAAGTTGGCTCTTTTGAAATTCAATGTCTTTGTATTCCCCTTATGTTTCCTATTTGTGTCATTTATACTGAAGCCAATTGACCTGTGATCGCTGTTACCTAAATTGCCCCGTATTTCTATATCCGTGATCAGGTCTGTATTGTTG
Source organism: Aquarana catesbeiana (assembly GCF_042186555.1). Taxonomy (NCBI): domain Eukaryota; kingdom Metazoa; phylum Chordata; class Amphibia; order Anura; family Ranidae; genus Aquarana; species Aquarana catesbeiana. Next base: position 464,186,568 of record NC_133326.1, on the reverse strand, counting down.
GTAATCAGTAGATCCAGTAACGCTTTATTTCTAGTTGGTGCATCTACAATCTGACCCATAACTTATCCTGTAAGACATTTAGGAACTAGCGAGCTTTAGATGAATGCGTGGTTCCCTCTGCCCAGTCTATGTCTGGATAATTAAAATCCCCCATTATGATAAAACTTCCCATCCTTGCTGCTAATCCAAATTGTAATAGGAGATCTGTCTCCCCTTCCTCCCTCAGGTTAGGGGGCCTTTAGCATACTCCCATTATTATTTTCCCCTTAGCTTCATCCCTTTGGAGCTCTACCCACCTCCTCCCTAGCTCCCTTAGTGATGTCATCTCTCACATTCACCTGTACATTATTCTTGATATATAGGCATACCCCTCCCCCTTTTTTACCCTCTCTATCCTTGCCATAAAGGGTATACCCTTGAATGGTTGCCAGCCAACTATGAGATCCAAATTCTCCTCATACAACAGTATCTCTAGTTCACTCATCTTGTCCGCCAGGCTCCTGGCATTGGTGAACATGCCACATAGTTTAGACCGGTCGCATATTATCCTCTTATTGGGTGTTCCGAGATTGCAACTAGGACTTGCTACTATACTTACCTTAGTTTTATGTCCTTTGGTCTATAGCATAATATGACACATGTAAAGAGCCTGAGAGGCTGCACACCCCGAATGACAAAATGTTGTAAGAAAGGAAAATTTCCCCGTGGGTTTTTTTAGCAGCAATTGTGAGTCAGCAAAATTGTCTCAACAACAATTACTTTTGCTTTGATGGCTCCCACTACCTCCAGGTGCAGGGTGTAGCAATGGGGACATGTTGTGCCCCATCCTACGCCAATCTGTACCTGGGGGAGTGGGAGCGGTCACTCTTTGGTGATAAGGATCTTGCGATGTACCTGGGCCATGTTATTGCATGGCTCAGGTACATCGATGATATCTTAGTCATCTGGGAAGGTCCTGAGGATATTTTCATTGAGTTTTTTGATCGTATCAATATAAACAATTTTAATCTAAAATTTACTATGAACCATGACGTCAGATCTGTGACCTTTCTGGATGTTAAAATTGAATGTGATACACAAGGAAATTTAACCAGCACACTTTATAGGAAAAGTACAACAGGTAATAGCGTATTACATGAGGAGAGCTTCCTTCCAAGCCCCCTAAAAAATTCTATCCCATATGGACAATATCTCAGTTTACGGAGAAATTGTTCAAATGAAAAATTATTCAAAATAGAGGCAGATAAGCTTCAGAATCACCTACTAGAGAGAGGATATAGCCGTTCCTGCCTACGCAAAGCCTACAATCGAACATTGCACAAACACGTGAAACTTTGCTGTTTAAACCTCAGACGAAAAGTAAGAAAAAAACGGACCCTATGCGCATCATTATGCGCTTTTCACGACAACATAAACAAATCCGAAACATCATCGAGAAACACTGGGCCATCCTAACAGATGATGAGACAGTAAAGCACTTTATTTCTCCAGTTCCTTCAATCACTTTTAAAAAAGTTGCATCTTTAAAAGACAAGCTGGTAACAAGTGAGTACCGAAAGACCAATAAGAAACACTGGTCAACATATGGAACATTTCCATGTGGACATTGTGCTCATTGCTCATGGATCAGAAAAGAGAAAGTTTTCACTCTTCCTAATGGTCAGGTTTTTAAAAAGAAACATTTCGTAAACTGCCAAACTCCAGCAGTTGTCTATTTAATGACCTGTGAGTGCGGCACATTTTATGTGGGTAAAACGAGGCAAAGGCTTTGGTGTAGAACATCTAAGCACATCTACAATATGGAGATAGGTAATATCTATCTTCCCCTTGGAAGACACGTGGTGACACAGCACCACTAGGTTGCAGCACCACAAGGTTGCCTTCACCGCCCTGGACTGGATACATATTCCGGCAAGAGGCAGCAATTAGAAAAAAAGGCTGTTACAAATCAAACAAAAATGGAAATATAGACTACACTACATATCCAGACCTTAACGAATCAATTTCATATGTTCCCTATAGTTCCCTATATAGTTCGGGAAAAACCAGCTAGAATTGCATTACTAGAAGAACATGGACACAGATGGACAGATTGCAGAGATGCCTGTTTTGGAAATGTTTCCTGTAATTGCCATTTTAATGGAAAGAGTTCATGTTTATATATACGCATTAATAAGATACTGTCTATTAGCGGGATTTGAAACTATGTTTCTCTCGGCTTTGTAAAATACACACCGGCATAGGTTTGTTAAATTATGTATATACAGATATAATATTACAATTGGAGGTTTCTCTGTGCTCTGCACCTTTGTGCTCATATCATGCATTATCAGATATAACTATCTGATGCTGGGAATTAAACCCAGAAAACTAGACCCTGGGGAGGATTACATAGCCGTTTATTGATGTTTATTTATATTTGGATTGCCAATTGGAATGTATATAAATGCACCTTAATTCATTTATTTATTTATTGTCTTAGTTCACTAATTAATTAATCCTTTGTGATGAATTAGGAATAAAAAAGAGTAACAAATATATAACAATAAGAAAAGTATTTGTTCTATCCAACATATTTTGACCATTAGATCAACGGATGTATATATGGAAATTGATGAAATAACTTCTTTGAAATATGTTCCCTCTATCTTAGGAGTCTGGACTGCTGTGGCGCCTTTCTCCCTTGGCCTCTGTGGGGTCTCCCTCGAGCCGTGGGACTTGCCGGCAGGGTGGGGAGATGCTTCACATCCCCCTCCCTAAGTAGCACCCTCAGTGTCATTATCATCCACGGCCTGGTCCCCTGCATCCAGTGGGGATGTCCCGACTGCGTGTGCGCGTGGCTCGTCTCCTGTCATGCTGATTGCGTCGGAGGTGACGGAGGAGTCCGGGGCTCTTCTGCCTTCCGGAACGCCGAGGTGGCCATGGAGGGGTCGCTATTAGCAGCTTGGTGATGCCTCCTCCTCCTTGGGAGGGATCAAAGAGGGCCGAATCACCTGCCGATCATTTAAAATTAAGAATGGACATATAACAAGAGGCGCTGACACTAGAAGTCTTATTAGTTGATTTTCGATCTGCCAAGCATCTGCACCTACTGACCATCGGGTAAGAGTGAGGCAGTGAATGGTGCAAACAGCACCATTTCTGTCACATATAACAATTCTTTAACTGTTTTTAATATTTTCTGTGCTCCTTTTTCCCTTTTAGAGCCCTTAGCTAATTGCATTGATTCACACTGATCTACATTTTTGGACCTGACTATAAAGTCCTAACAACTTAAAAATGCAGTCATGTATTTAGTATGTAGTATGTAGTATGTTGTTATTCACCCCAGCACTACCTAGCATGTTTTATAACTTTTGAGCACACTTTTCACTTCTACAATGTATTTTTCAGTTTCCACTTCTCACATCAATATTTTTTCTTCTTTTTCTTTTATCACTTGGTCTTAACATCTTTTATTTTCCCAGTACACATTGGGATCATCACTATTGTTTTTACTGCTCCACACATTAATCATTATATCACACTTCCTTGCCATTTCTCATTCATCACTATATTATCACTATTCATTTATTATTATTCACTTCCAATTTATCACCAATGGATTCACTTTTGAATAATTAAATTTGATCATATATGAAAATTGATCATTTTCACTCCTATATACACTCAATTTATTGGAACACATATGAATATCCACTACAATAAATATTTTAATCTATGTGTCTACAACATTTAGAACACACTGGGATTTGAGCCCTTCACCCCTTTTCACAATGAGGCCTGTTCGGCGTCATCTTTTTCAACTTTTAAAATGTTTTAAATTTCTCCATTAGCCCAATTATCATATAAATAATATGTATATTATATATTACTTACCCTAATTGTGATGATTTTCATGTGCCTATGGCCCTCACCCACCTCTCCTTTTGGAGTGCCCAATAATCCGTGACCACTTGTAAGTCCCACAGCCGTGGGTGGCCCTTTACGAGGTCCGGGTAGGGGCGGCTCTCCAGCAGCCTTCAAGACCACCAGTGGGAATATAAGCTGTCTAATTCGTGTATGTGTTTGTTTTAATAAGATGTCTCTGGATAAGCGAGCTTATTTGATGAAGAGGGTAAATATGATGCGATTATTGTTTTGCTTTTTGTTTTTTACACATGAGATGTGCATAAATAATTATGAATGTACATCGTATTTCATACTATTGAAAACTGTCTTTTGATGTAATTATAGAAACACAAGAACCCCCTGAGGAAGACCGTAAATATATAGGTCGAAATGCATTGGAGCTTTGTTCCGAACATCGGACAGTACAACCACAATTCAATTATTGTAGGTTGCAAAATTAGATAATTTCATCCCTTTTCTGACACTTATGGTATTGTCAACATTGTGTTTTTCCCTTTTCCAATCTAGTAGTCTCGCATTGTACACACCCAGTGCTTATGTTTTAACTTCGGTGTGCACATTGTCTATTTGCTTTTTTGACAATAAAATTATTTATATATTTTTACAATTTTGTTGACTCACAATTGCTGCTAAAAAACCCAACGGGGAAATTTTCCTTTCTTACAACATTATGTCCTTTGGTCAACCTACCACTAATGTCCCCAATACTACCCTCTGGAATATGTTCTGCGCTTCTAATGCACTTCAGATGGTGTACACAGTAAATAATACAGTATAGTGTGGTGTTGCAAAACAAAAAATACATCATGTCCGGAAGGCCACCAAGGAGAGGCAGACACTCACAGGTCACTAAAAGAGGGCAAGCAGCCTCTGTGTCTACAGTCAACAGTGGTGGTCGTTGACATGGTGCATCCTCTGCAGGTGGCTGTGGAGCACGCTTCTCCTTTTTTTTCTGCTACTGGCTGTGTTATTGAGCCACAACATGCAGAAGAGTTGGTGGAGTGGATAATGAAGCCATCCTCATCTTCCGCATTCTCTGTCACCCAGGTTCAGAGTAGTTTGCCTTCCAACACAGCTGCCAAAGCAGCCTATTCCACCGGCTCCTTGTCCACAGTCACTCCTTCCGTAGCCCCACCATCATGCATGGAGGAGTCCCCAAAATTATTCGACCACAGTTTCGGTTATATGCTGCTGGAGGATGCGCAGCGATTTGAAGGCTCCGATGTTGGTTCACGGGTTGAGGAAGGGAGTAACGTGAGCCTAGAGAGACGGGGTGCCAGAGAAGGACAAGAAACTGACAGTCATGTTCCCCAGCTGCAGCATACTGCCAAGTTTGCTCCAGTGATGAGAAGGGAGGGAATAATGGGGTCACTGACTGTACTTGGGTGCCTGAGAGAAGAGAGGAGGAAAGTGAGGAGGAGGAGACACAACTCCATCGAGGCAGGATGTCATCTAGGGGGCAGCTTAAGGGCAGCCACCCTATTGCATCACACCACAGAGCTCCGCAGGTTCAGGGCGCTGCTGACTCTCCGCTGACTTATAAAAGTTCCTTGGTGTGGGCCTTTTTCGACACGTGTGCAGCAGATCGCACCATTGCTGTTTGTAACTTATGTCTGACGCGGATCAAGCGTGGCCAGAACAGCAGCCGCTTGGGCACCATATGCTTGACCAGACATATGACGACCTGCCATGCAATCCATTGGCAACAGCACTTGAAAGACCCACATCATAGAAAAAGGCAGAATTCTCCTTGCTCCTCATCTGGGATCTCCAACCCTACTATACCTCTAGTGCTCTCAAAAACCTGCACTGAAAGGAATGAAGGTATAGCAATAGGTGTCCCAAGTAGCCAGCCAATCTGCTAGCAGTACACCACCCACCAATGATTGATTTTAGCAGACAAATTTCCCTACTCCAGTTGCTGAACCATAAAAAGAAATTTGGTCCCAGCCATCCACACGCTCAGGGCCCGTTCCTGCACCCAACAAGAGTAACTGTGAGGGCTTACAGTGTTCTAGCGCCACCAAAACCAAAGGCCCAATTTTTCTGTCCCTGTTTAACAGGGTCATGTAATTATAACTTTTTGATATAATATTTCACAACAGGGCCTGTTCCTGCGCCCAACAAGAGTAACTGTGAGGGCTTACAGTGTTCTGGCACTACTAACACCTAAGGCCCAATTTTTCTGCAGAGCATATAGGGCAGGCCGTGTAGTGTATATATACTGTTGTTCAGAGTATGTAGTGCCTGGGGGCCTGGGGGACCCCCACACCATTTTATTTTTAAATGTTGGTGTGGGGTTCCCCTTAATATCCATACCAGACCTAAAGGGCCTGGTATGGATTTTGGGGGGACATCCGCGCCATTTTTTGGTCTTTTTGGCATGGGGTTCACCTTATTATTCATACCAGACCCAAAGGGCCTGATAATGGACTGAGGGGGGAACCCAAACCATTTTTTTTAATGATTTTTAACTATATTGCTGGGATCCGACAATACATTACAGCCGCAAGCAGTTTTAAATTACATTTTTTCCTTTAGAAATGTCATTTTGCTGTGGTACTGTTATAAACATGGGAAAGATGTGCTACATTACAGGCAGACTAAGGAGACCGCCACCCCCGGCACGATATTTAAAGGTATATTTTATTTTTATTGTTTCACTTTAAGCATTATTAAAATTGCTGCTCCCGTAAAAATGGCCATTTTTAAAACTTTTTTTTGCATTGATACATGTCCCCTGGGGCAGGACCCAGGTCCCCAAACACATTTTATGGCAATAACTTGCATATAAGCCTTTAAAATGAGCACTTTTGATTTTTCACATTTGCATCCCATAGACTTTATCGGTGTTCGCATGTTCGCACAAATTTTTTGTCTGTTCCCATGTTGTGCTGCAAACCAAACCGGGGGGGGGGTGTTCAGTTCATACCTAGTGGCAAGTGACATGCTGCATCTGGTGGCAGGCAATGGTGGCAAGTGACGCACGGCATCTGGTGGCAGTCAATGGTGGCAGGTGAGACATTGCATCTGGTGGCAGGCAATGGGGCAAGTGACACGCTGCATATGGTGGCAAGTGACATGCTGCATCTGGTGGCAGGCAATGGTGGCAAGTGACATGCTGCATCTGGCAGCTGGCAATTTTAGCAAGTGGCAAGCTGAATCTGGTAGCAGGCAATGGTGGCAAGTGACAAGCTACATCTGGTGGCAGGCTACAGTGACAAGCTCAGGGCTCCCCCTGATTCTGCATTATGGTGAGTTAAACTATTTCATTATACAGTATATTACGATGTAATAATAGAAATAATGTGCTTCACATCCTGTTGGAATAATTGAAGCACTAACACCCTCCCCGCAAAAACACCCACAAACACCCACCAGTCCTAGGCAAAATTTTATTTTACTAAACCTATCCCTGGTGCCAAAAAGGGACTGGGAAGTGCATGGAGCTAGGGATAGGTACCTGCTTGATAGGGACTGGTAGACCTCAGCCTGGTGGACCCACACCCACACCTATTGCCAGGACTAGCCTGTTATTTAGAAGAAGACTGATCTACCCTTCAGGGTAGTGGTCCAGAATTATTCAGGGATAAAATATTTGAGAGTTTAAAAAAGCACATCTCAGTCTCTAGAGTGTACTCTGTCCTTAAGTCGTATCTGATGTTATTCTTACCTTAAAATGTCAAAAGCGGAGTAGAAAAAACATTACATTGTTGTTTTTTGGTCACTAATATGATAAAAACTATTTAAAAAAATCATTATCACTTTCCCTTGATGCCACTATCTCTTGGGTAACCCCCGGCTAGATGCTGCCATTTAGAATTGAAACTTGTGAATGATTAAATCATCCAGTTTGTTTAAAATCTGTAAAGTTTACTTTAAAGCTAAACTCCAGTCCTTTCATGTGAACTCAAATATATAATATAAGGTAGGATGATCTGTCTTTAGACACAAGTCATAATATGCATCCCTTTATTTATGTAATTATGAAATGTTCACTCACTCTTTGCTGGTTCTCTATCTGCTATTTTTAGGTTAACTTTAGCAAAACTGATATTTTCAGGTAACATCTAAATGACAAGTTTGAAAAGAACACTTGGATGTTCAAGACACTTTGAAGGTTCCATTTGGAAGATTTAAGAACCCCTCTCGGATCTAATAGTGTGTGTTATAGAATAACATCAGAGTTGTTATGATAAGCTTCCAATGGGTGCACTTCACAAATGTTTTATGTATGCCTGGTTATTCTTAACTCAGATCCTATCAGAATAACTTCCCTCTCGTATTTGTAATGCTCTTCATAAAATGTAAGTACTGTTAAAGCATGCAGAAGCTTATATCTGAAATACAAATAGTAGTATAAATAACAAAACTGTGTGATAGTGAGTTTAATGTTCTACACGTGATCAAATATCAAAAGTTAGAAAACAAACTGTGTGGGTTGTATTTTTTGTTGAACAAAATTTAAAATCCTGACTTCGATTTGAAATCCTATTATATTTGGTTTTAAAGCTGTGATTGATGATAACTTATATGTACTTTTATATTCAGTTGTATTAACCTTTTAGAGACAGCAAAGCAACAGGTGGATGATGCCTTTTTCTCCTTACAAACACAAACTTTTTTTGGAGGACTCTTTGAGATAAACCTGGATATGCCTAGATCAGCTGTATTAGGTGGTACTGGTGTCTAGGACCCTGTGTTTTTAGGGATGATGGTCCAGCATTCAGCCCCTCATCCAGCTGCAGCCTGCCATGGACTTTGAAGGTACAGTCACTCCAGATGTTGTATCTTAGTGGACCATGGTATGTTTCCTCAACATGTTTCTCGGATTCTATGACCCACTTCATCAGATACTATAATTCTAACTAATCCAAATACTAACATTTATTTTTTATACAAAAACAAATTATACAGTACATTGTGATATAAACCAAGATATAACTTCTATACATACTGTATATTCATATACATGGTATGCTCACACAATGGTGTACTTCAGTAAATTGCCCCCAAGCCTCTGGGCCAGGAGGATCCTGGGACACAAGACACAGGTAGTGGATCTAAAGAGTATAAAATAAGCTTATTGTACATCTCTACAGGATCCTGACTATATTGCATTCAGACTATTTTTATAAATTACTATATTTATCTTCAGTACCAAAATAAATGCACTCCTCTAAACTCCTGCTCAATGAGTAAAAAGGACCCAAAAAGTTGGAATATTGCAAATTTAACCTCTAACAATCATATGCAATCATATAGTAATGCATATAGATATGATGCATATAGATTTAAGTAATATAATTTAAAAAAAGCTACTTGGTACTTGAGTTGCTTAATTCCGGGTGCTATTCCACCTCTTCTATGAATACTGATGCATTAATGTCAGCCCTCATGGCACTTACTGACACTATCCCTTCAATGTACTAATACTTGCTGGTGAGTAGGGATGAGCCGAACACCCTCCTGTTCGGGTTGTAGCAGAACATGCGAACAGGCAAAAAATTCAGCAGAACACACAAACACCGTTAAAGTCTATGGGACACAAACATGAATAATCAAAAGTGCTAATTTTAAAGGCTTTTATGCAAGTTATTGTCATAAAAAGTGTTTGATGACCCAGGTCCTGCCCCAGGGGACATGTATCAATGCATATTTTTTTTTAAAAACGGACGTTTCTATCGTGCCTGGGGGTGTCTATAGTATGCCTTGTAAAGTGGCACATTTTTTACCGTGTTTAGTACCGTACCACAGCAAAATGACATTTCTAAAGGAAAAATTGTCATTCAAAACTGATCACGGCTGTAATGAATTGTCGGGTCTCAGCAATATGGATAAAACTCATTGAAAAAAAGAGCATAGGATCCCCCCCAGTCCGTTACCAGGCCCTTTGGGTCTGGTATGAATATTAAGGGGAACTTCGAACCAAAATTTAAAAAAAAAAAGCGTGGGAGTCCCCCTAGAATCCATATCAGGCCCTTCGTGTTTGATATGGAAATTAAGGGGAACCCTGTGCCAACATTTTAAAAAAAGGCGTAGGGGTCCCCCCCAAAATCCATACCAGGCCCTTATCTGAGCATGCAACCTGGTAGGCCACAGGAAAAGAGGGGGGATGAGAGAGCTCCCCCCTGAACCATACCAGGCCACATGCCCTCAACATGGGGAGGGTGCTTTGGGGTAGCCCCCAAAGCACCTTTTCCACATGTTGATAGGGACAAGGGCATCTTCCCCACAACCCTTGCCCGGTGGTAGTCTGTGGGCAGGGGGCTTATTGGAATCTGGAAGCCCCCTTTAACAAGGGGAGCCCCAGATCCCGGCCTCCCTCCCTGTGTGAATTGGTAACGGGGTACAAATGTACCCCTACCATTTTACAAAAAAAGTGTCAAAATGGTAAAAAAGACAAGAGACAGCTTGGCACAAGTCCTTTATTAAAAAATAAAAAAATAAAAATGTCCCACAGTGTAAGTTCACACCGCCCGACGGACCGGAAAAAAAAAAAAAGCTGCAACCGATTCGCCTCCATGGGAGGCTGCCGCCGACTGACGTGTCTTCACTGTGACAGCTCTTATATAAGTGAGGGTGGGGCCCCGCCCCCCTCTGACACCACGGGGGCTTCTCCATGGCTTCTTCGTGGAATCAGAGGGGGCCGGGGTCACCCGTTTACGTCACGGCCCTCCCCCCTCTGAAGCCACGGGGAAGCCATGGGGAAGCCCCCGTGGCCCCCAAAGCACCCTCTCCGTATTGAGGGCATATGGCCTGGTACGGTTCAGGAGGGGGGTGCTCTCTAATCCCCCCTCTTTTCCTGTGGCCTGCCAGGTTATGTGTTTGGATAATGGTCTGGTATGGATTTTGGGGGGACCCCTACACCATTTAAAAAAAAAAAAATTGGTGCAGGGTTTCCCTTAAAATCCATACCAGACCTGAAGGGTCTGGTATGGATTTTAGGGGAACCCCTACACCATTTTTTTAAAATTTGGCACAGGGTTCCCCTTAATTTCCATATCAGACCCCAAGGGCCTGGTATGGATTTTAGGGGGACCCCCCACACATTTTTTTTTTTAATTTTGATTTGGGGTTCCCCTTAATTTTCATACCAGACCCAAAGGGCCTGGTAATGGACTGGGGGGACTCCATGCTTTTTTTTTCAATTATCTGTATCTATATTGCCGAGACCCGACAATTCATTACAGCTCCGATCAGTTTTAAATGACAATTTTCCCTTTAGATATGTGGTGCTGTGGTACTGTTCTAAACACGGGAAAATGCGCCACTTTACAGGCATACTACAAATAAAAATAAATACTATAAATATAAATGTAAATATTTACATTTTTGCATTGATTCATGTCCCCTGGGACAGGACCCAGGTCCCCAAAACACTTTTTATGACAATAACTTGCATATAAGCCTTTACAATTTGCACTTTTGATTTTTCATGTTAGTGTCCCATAGACTTTAATGGTGTTCCGGCAGCTTTCGAATTTGCCGGGGAACAGGTGAACACCCGATGTTCGAGTCGAACTTACGTTAGGTTGACGAGTGTCAATGCCTCATGGAAGCAACATGCTGCTTAAAGCGGAGTTCCCACTATTAAATTTTTTTTTTTTTTAGGATGCATATCTTTTTTTTCAAAAGGTTTATTTAGCGCACTCATGTTTGTGAGATTAATCGGCGCTCGACTGCTGATTTCAAATAGGAATATATCTTATATTCCTGTTTAGTAGCATTTCCATAGTGCTTGTGGGCATGTGAAGCCCACAAGCACTATCTTCCGGGCTCTGGTGCAGCTGAGCGACCAGCATGCACCGCCCCTTCTTACGCATGCGCCATGTATACTGCGCAGTGCTGTACACTTCTGATGTTGCCATCACAACGGGCATCGTCGTCGGAAGTGCCCGCCGCCGTTGTGATGGAAACGAAGCCCTCGGCGCTGCCCAGTGACTCTTGGGAAATGATGACAGACATCTCCAAGGAGCACTAGCAAGCACAGGCGCAGAGGGAAATAACGTCAGGCGCCTTGGAGAGGAAGAGGCAGATTACGAGGGACCGCCTAGCAACAGACTTGAAAAGGTGAGTAAAAAAAAAAAAAAAATTTCCAAAGGTTGTTATTTGTATTTAATGCTGCTGAATATTGTAATTTTTTTTTTATGGCTGGAACTCCGCTTTAAATTTTAACACGACATGGCACAACACAATGCTACAATGGGTATCACGGGCTACATCCTCCGGGAACACGCGGATGAACCTATATTATATGCTGGCTTTAAGCAACTCAAATGTGAGTGTTTTTTATCCATTGTATTGTAAAACTTTTATCATACTTGCTGCATTTAGAGGGCGCCGTCCTTCTCTCTCTTGTATTGTTTCAGAGCTCCTTCTAGCTTCTATAGACTGGCTGCCTTCTACATACTCAGCATTCTTTTTTATCCTTACATGGACTACAACCTGAACTTGTTGTGAAACGTTTAACACTACCACCAAGTTCCTCCTCCCAGGAACCTCATACCCACCTATCCCCCCCTGCCTTTATACAGTTATGTTTACCTAGCTACATCCATTGTGCGCCATATTAACCCCTTGATTGCACAACACAACGCTACCTCTCTTGCGTGAGCAGCACTGTGTAGTACCCTTGTAGTATTCATGGTAATTGTTAAGTAATTGTTTTCCTTCACTGATGTGCGCTGATGAGACTGCACTGATGGGCACTGATAGGCTGCACTGATTGGCACTGATGAGATGGCACTAAAGGACACTAATGAGGAGGCACTAATATGCAGCACTGATGGGTACTGATAGGCAGCACTGATGAGCACTGATAGGCGGCACTGATAGGTGACACTGATGGGCACTGATAGGAGGCACTTATGGGGCAATGATAGACAGCATCGATAGGCGGCACTGATGGGCCCTGATGGGTGACACTGATGGGTATTGATGGGTGGCATTGATAGGCACTGATGGGCAGGCACTGATGGGCACTGAAAGGCAACACTGCCTTGCATCACTGATGGGCACAAATTGGCATCACTGATGGACACAGTTTGGCATCATTGGGCACAGATTGGCATCAATGATGGGCACAGACTGGCATTACTGCTGGGCGCTGTTGTGGTTGCACTGATCATCACAACACTAATGTTCAGTGCCCTGATTATCTGTACATGTCTCCCCTATGAGATGATGCAGCCCATCTGCTCTCATCTCCTCACACTCTGTCAGTGTGAGAAAGGAAAAGTCGATAACCGGCATTTCCTTGTTTACATGTGATTAGCTGTGATTGGACACAGCTGATCACATGGGTAGAGAGCCGCGTAATTGTCTATTTACTGAGATCAGGGTCACGTGTCAGTGTCCTAGTAACACAAAGCGATGGTGCGACTGCGGCCAGAACAACAAAGCATCCCGCTTGCTGTCATTTGCCTATACGGCGGGCAGGAGGTAGTTAAAGGAATAAAGCACTGCATATTTTTTTGTCTATTTTTTTATTTTTATTTTACCTTGACCTTTAATTTCAATCCTTCTCTAAAATCTTTGTGAAGCTTCATAATTATAGTCCAGTTAACATATACTGTACTATACAAATCTGTAATTGCTTGTTATTTCTATATGTTTTTATTTCCTTCAGTATAATATTACTTTTTTTCTCTGTTTACCCCTTTTGCTGCCACTGACATAAGATGTGTGATGATGGAAGTTTTGGCTTTTAAACACAGTCCTGGCTGATGTAGCTGTTGGCTTTCTGGTTAAAGAGATTTAGGTAGCTGTAAATCCACCCAATCATTTTCATATCCCCCACTATGAATCCTGGACTCAGACCCAGGATGGACATGGTGGTTGTGGCTGGCTAGAGCAGAGGGAGATCAGCAAACATCTGTCCACTGATCTCCTCTGTGGTGAACAAGCGGCTTCTGCCCCCTATATGATAGGGGGCAAAAAATATACCCCAAATTATTTAAAAATCTTTCACCCCATATACACTTATGTATGAAACTGGTGATTGCATTACACATATTGAGAGCAATAGTACATGGTTAAATATGTCTAAAGGCTAGATGGCACCTAGGGACAATTTTGGGTACCAAAGTTTCTTGCTGTTTTATGAGTGCACACCATTTTAGGGCTTGACATGCTCAGTATCTATTAACTATCTATTAACTACACACAAACTCATCTTTGATATGTTACCAAAAAAAGGGTAATATATTGTGTTTGTGTGCAATACAACAAACTTTAGTGTTTTTTTTTTTTTTACTGAAAACACGTAGTTGATAAGCAGTTGCACCAATATTATCTGACATAAAAAAACTAAAACTATCAAAATTTTAGTTACCATTTTATTTTAGTCTTACTTTCAGAAATGATTTAATGTTTGGAAGTATTAATAAATCTTCAGGCCTAAAATGTGCCTTTTAACATATGGTCAATAGAAAAAAAAATTGCTTTCATAGCGAAAGGGATAAATCAAGAACTGTTCCAGTCTAATATTTTTTATGGTTCTAATAGCCAATGACATCGCTTTGGTGTCAGTTGATTTTTTTGTCAGTATTTGTTAAAGATCATCACGTTTTTTAGCAATTCTGCAGTTTCCAAATACTTGTTTTAAATTGAATGCTAGTGAACAATCTACTGAAATGGTTAATTTGTTTGTGGGTTTCTAACATTTATTCTTAGGACCTTTCCGATTATGACTCAAAAAGGTTTGTATTCATTATGGTTTGTGTGTCATAACACATCTATTCTTAGTAGAGCCATCTGGAATGTTGCATATATTTTCAGATTTGTGTTTAACACCTTGGGTGCTAGGAGTGTGAAACATAACATATTGGCAATCTGCTTTGCATTTCTTTAGCAGGAAATGACCAAGGGGCATACATTTTAATTGAATAAGATCTGAAATTAAATGAGTTTGAATAGTAGAGGAAATGGAGTAAAAAAATAACACAAACTCATATTTACTTTAAGAGAGACCTCCAAAGAATATTCAATATCTATTAAAAAAAGCAATAAGAATAAATATAGACCTGTTTCTATCAACAAACACATATAAACAAAATCATGCATGTCTCACCTTCCTATTTTATTGTGTTCTGGAAACAAACTTGTCACATAATGCATATTGTTCTGTTTCAAATTCTGCTTTATGCATTGACATACTTCCTTGGACCCAGTGGGGTTAATTTACTAAAACTGGAGAGTGCAGAATCTGGTGCAGCTGTGCATGGTAGCCAATAAGCTTCTAACTTCAGCTTGTTCAATAAAGCAGCAGTAAACCGCAGGTGTTAAAAAAATAAATAAATAAATAATTCCCTGCAAGGCAATGTCTGATGTGCTAGTATACATCGCATACTAGTACATTATGATAGACTTACCTTAGAACAAAGCCAATGCTGAGACGACTTACAACTTCTCCCCGTCTTTCTTCCAGGTTTGTGGTCTCCGGCTACCTGAGTGGCTGGGGGCGCCATGACATCATGTTTATGGCATGGGCTCTGAAGGCACTGTAAGCTGGACCTTCAGAGTGCATAATCCAGTGATGTCATTGGCTGCATGCACTCTGAAGATCTCCTAAACTGTACAAGTTTAGGAGATATTCACAGCCTTATTATCGGCTTACCTGTAGGTACAAGTGGTGTAACAGAGTTTACTACCTCTTTAAGCTTTGACAATAAAACCTGGAAGCTGACTGGTTTCTATGTTGAGCTGCACCAGATTTTGCACTCTCCAGTTTTACTAAAGCAATCCCAATCTGTCCAGATAGCATGGCTACCTGTTGACTTGGCATCATCTTCAGGCACCTTAACTCTTCAATAATAAACAGATGTTATAACAAATGAAGTGTAAGAAGACAATGACATTCCTAAGCCCTGTCTTTAAAGTACTAACACTGATTGAGGGAACCTCTGTGACCAAGCCCTGGTGTGTGGGGCAAAACATGTCAGGAGGCGTGGCTGGAGCTGCACTGGCTAAGGACACACTCATTTACATATTGAAGCACTGGGTCGGTGAGTGGTGCTCCTTCCTCTCTCTGATACTGATTGAGGAAACATGAAAAAACAGGGAGAGTCTAGCTTGGACTAAACTAACTAGCATTAAACAGGAGAGGAGGACCACAAGAGAAACCAAATCAAGTAAGTAAGCAAGGTGTAGTGGCCCTAAACCGCATACACAGCACAAGGGAAACCTGATACAGTTGAATGCACCACAGATATACAGTATACATATACAAATATACATGAAGGTGAGACAGAACACATATTAATCCAACAGGGAACATGCACAAAGCTCCAACTACAAATCTAGTCTCATCTGCTGGGATGCTAGAAACTGATTTGTAACAATAAATGGCTGGTACCAGGGATTTCTTTTTTTCCCTAAAGGAGCTCATACCATAAGGATTAACTCGACTTTTGTTAATCCTTTTGTTAGGGTGTACATTGCAAGGATTTTAACAAACTTTGTAGTGTACTGCTTGTTTCTGTTATTAAAAAAAACTCCACGTTTTACTATGTCCTTGGAATGCTGATTCCTGAATAAGTGTGCCTGTATTCAATATAATCAGGTGATGCATTTGCAAGGTTCAAATGGGGAAAATTTCAGCCTCTGCATCCCTTTTGAAGTAAATAACCCTAAAGCCGCGTACACACAAGCGGAATGTCCGACAGAAAAAGTCAGACGGAAGCTTTTCATCGTATATTCCAATCGTGTGTGTGCCTCATCTGACTTTTTTTTTTTGAAAATTCTGATGGACCTAGAAATAGAACATGTTCTAAATATTTCAGACGGAACCAATTCCTATTGGGAAAACCACTCGTCTGTATGCTGTTCCGACAGGCCAAAAACGACGCATGCTCTGAAGCAGGTACAAGACGGAAGCTACTGGCTATTGAACTTCGTTTTCTAGTCCGGTAGTACGTGCTGTACGTCACCGCATTCTGCGCAGTCAGACTTTGGTCAGACTTTAGTTTGACCGTGTGTAGGCAAGACTGCTTGAATGGAATTCCATCGGAGTTCCGTCGGAGAAACCTTTGGAGTTTATCCCCACGGCAAAACCGGTCGCGTGTACGCGGCATTGGGGAGCATCACGTCAGAGACAGTCAGGCTGGGGGGGAATGGATAGATGATGCTAGATGTGCTCTAGCCAGGAAATTAGGTGGGCTTTATCTGAATTTCTGTAGCTTATAAAGCAGAATGTAAGAAGCTCACAGTGTGCAGTGAAATCAGAGGAAACACATTCAGTACAGGAGAAGCCTGAAGCGCCAGTTCAGAGTTAATAAATGCTTACTACTATATGATAACTTAGGTGTTCTGGGTTCAACAGTTTAGTGATGTTGTTTGTAACAATGAGCTTATGCTTAGAAAGGCTGCAGTTGATGTATAGTCTGCAAGTGTATAGATGGAATGGAATGCTTGTTTACATAGAGAAAGCCAAGTAATGATCTAAAGCTACAATGTACTATGGGAGAAAGGCTTTAAATTACTGGAATTATTAATATACTATACCCATGAAGTCATATGGAATGATTTACAGAAGGAACAATTTTCACTGTAGTTTTAAGTAACATTTTTTTTTTAAATATATAGCACCACATGAAGTTTAAAATAAAAGAAACACAAAAAATACCTTGTTACAAACAAAAAAGGTCATCATTCCTAATGGTTTAAATATGTAAATTGCCTAAAGGAGGCTGCAAACAAAAAATACAATAAAGAAAGCATTTGCTTAAGGTTGACATTTATTCGCCTCAAATTTCTAATACTGATATATTACATTTCAGTCATGTTGTTAATTTTTAATTCAGCCAAATTTGATCAGGCTTGTTATGAAGCACGGTAACTTGTACAGATGATGTAATCCAATTAGATGCAATCAGCTGCTTGGCAGCAGAACAAACATGAACATTAAAATTCCATAGGGATTTCTAAATTCGGCATATCTGCAAAAACATAGTTCACATATCTAATAAATCAATGATTCTGTAATATATTTGCCACCACAAGCCTTAGTACCTGGGTTACAATCACAAAAACATAGCTAGGAGGAAAAAACACATTTATGTTTAATAACAGTGAAACATACATTTAAAAGCAACTTGTTTAACCATTTGTAAAAGAAATAAATGGTGCGCTAATTTAATATGTGAGAGTATCACAATATTCTATTTCCACCATATAAGTATTGCAGTGAAACAATAATATACACACAATAATAATGCCAAAATAATTTCAAATTAGAATTAAAGTGAAAGAAAGTCTCATAGAAGTTGAAAAAACTATAATTCTTCCTTAAACAACTTGCTCCAAGCAGGTGCGACTTATTGTTAAAGATGAGTGATAATTCACCACCACCACCACCTCCTGGTGACTTGCCCGATCACCTTAGGAGAAGACCCTTAAGCCTCGTACAAGCGATTGGACTTTTGTCCGAAGGGCGTTGGCCAGAAACTTGTCTTGCATACAAACGGCAAGGAATTGTTGGCCAACAAACATGAACGTAGTGATGTACTATGTGGTTTTTCAGCTCTTTAGCGCCACCCTTTGGGCTCCTTCTGCTAATTTCGTGTTAGTAGAAGTTTGGTGAGTGTTGATTCGCGCTTTTCATTTCGCGCTTTTCATTTTGCACTTTTCAGTTAGTTTCTGAACGGCCGTTCGTCAACCAGCCATGTTGCAGAATCGGAGGAGATAACGTGTTATTTATTATTGGCCTTGGAGTTATGCTTTGACCCAAGTCCAGTCCAGGAACAGGAAGAGGAGGATTTCTTGGACCAAAAATTGGTTACTTTATTAATCAATTATGTAATATGCCTTTGCTGCGGGAGCTCCAGGAGAATAATCCAGATGATTTTCGGAATTATCTCCGGATGACGGACCCCTGATTTCACCAACTCTTGGCATTGTTGACCCCCCTATATTAAGAAGCAGGACATATGCATGAGGTTTTTATTTTATTTTTGGGTTGAATAATGATTTGATTTAGAATATTTTCTATATTTTTGGATGCATAGAATGCACCTTTTGTTTAAGTTCTATTGGCAGATAGCATGTCTAATTTTATTTGTTTTCTTTTTTTAATGCACAATAAAAAAAATGTGGAGAATAATACTTGGCTATGTGTTTTACTTCAAATGACAGTTTGGGAGTAGGCAGTTACATTTTAAAAAATACAATGTAAAATTAACAACATAGTTGTATCTTTGATCTTAAAAACTAGGGGATAATGATGTTGTGGTAACTTGCACCAAAAAAAAAAAAAAATAACACGCATAATAATATTATTGTTGATATCACTAGAAAAGCCTTTGAAAATTTGTTTGCAATAACTCCATCAGTATCATCAGCAAAGCAGTTTCATTATTATCCCATTAACCCCTTGCTGACCGGCTCACACCGATATATGTCGGCAGAATGGCACGTACAGGCATATTAATGTACCTGTACGTTGCCCTTTAAGACGCGGCATTGTGGGCGCGCGCGCGCCCGCTGTGAGCTCGGTAAGTGTGATCGGAGGTCCCGTGGACATCTCACGAAGAGGAAGAACAGGGAAATGCTGTTGTAAACAAGCATTTCCCCATTCTTCCTAGTGACAGGACACTAATCAGAGCTCCCTGTGATCAGGAGCAGTGATCAGTGTTGTGTCACACGTAGCCCATCCCCCCACAGTTAGAACACATCCCTAGGACACACTTAACCCCTGAAGCGCCCCCTGCTGGTTAACCCCTTAACTGCCAGTCACATTTACACAGTAATCAGTGCATTTTTAATCGCACTGATCGCTGTATAAATGTGAATGGTCCCAAAATAGCACCAAAAGTGTTTGATCTGTCCGCCATAATGTTGCAGTCATGATAAAATTTGCAGATCACCGCCATTACTAGTAAAAAAAATATATTAAAAAAAATGCCACAAAACTATCCCCTATTTTGTAGACGCTATAACTTTTGCGCAAAACAATCAATAAACACCTATTGCAATTTTTTTTTACCAAAAATATGTAGAAGAATACGTATTGGCCTAAACTGAGGAAAAAAAAATGTTTTTTTATATTTTTTTGGGGGATAGTTATTATAGCAAAAAGTAAAAAATAATGCGTTTTTTTCAAAAGTGTCGCTTCTTTTCTGTTTAAAGCGCAAAAAATAAAAACCCCAGAGGTGATCAAATACCATCGAAAGAAAGCTCTATTTATGGGGAAAAAAGGACAACAATTTTGTTTGGGCACCACATCGCACGACCGCGCAATTGTCAGTTAAAGCGACGCAGTGCCAAATTGCAAAAAACGCTCTGGTCTTTGGCCAGCCAAATGGTCCAGGGCTGAAGTGGTTAAAGAAGAATCATGGGGACAAGGTGCTTTGGGGCGGCAGGGCAGAGCCCCAAAGCACCCACCCCTATGTTGAGGGCATGTGTCCTGATATGATTCAGGAGTGGGAGGTGCTCACTCATCCCCTCTCCTTTCCTGACCTGCCGGGCTGCATGCACAGATAAGGGTCTGGTATGGATTTTGGGGAGACCCCAAGCCGTTTTAAAAAAATGTTGGTGTGGTAAAATTTATACCAGACCCACAGGGCCTGGTATGGACTGGGGGAGGGACCCCATGCTGTTTTTTTCTTTATTTTTTTAATAGCCGGGTGCCGCCAGTTCTAACCACGAGTCATTTTAAATGGGATTTGACTCATTTTTTTTTTTTTAATGTAATTTTTGCTTTAGCATGTTTTATGCATGTTACAGATGCGCCACAGGCATATTTAGGAGACCCCCCAGGCAATATATTTAAAGGAATTTTTCTTTTTTATTGTTGCACTTTTAGCATAATAAAATCACTGCTCCTGAAAAAATCGATTGTTTTAAAAATTTTTTTTATTGAAAATCATTATTAAAATCACTGCACTTTTAGGTGCTCTTACCAACAGCGGTGGGAGGTTAAATGCCTTTTCATGCATGTGGTGCCCAAATGGCTGGTGTTTTTGCCAAGATTGATGTGCTTGAGGCAACGTTTGCACATTGTAACTGTGTGATTTGCTGCACATGTGCTAAAATAGGCCCAAACAGCTGAGCTGTGGGAAGTGGGCTGGGTAGGGTTGCCACCTCATCCATTTAAACACAAACTCATATCAATTACACAGGTTCTGTGGCTGATTAAGGTGGTAATTAAACTCACTTGGTGCCTTATCTGCATTTAATGAGCCTCAGAACCTGTTTAATTCAAAGGTGTCCAGGTTTAAAGGGATGAGGTGGCAACCCGAGGGCCGGGAGATAACAGCTTCACAATCTGGTGGAATAGGGTGGCTGCTCTCTACTCTTCTATGATGGCTGCCTCTTTGGAGTTGTGCTTCACCCTCACTTTCCTCCTCTGATCTATTTGGCACCCAAGTCGCGTCAGTGACCTCATCATCCCCTCCATCCTCAATATCACTGGAGACAACTTGGCAATGCGCTGTGGCTGCGGGAACATGACTGCCAATTTGTTGTTTACCAGTGTTCTCCCCTCTCTGTAGGCTCATGTTCCTACCTTCCTCAACCTCAGAACTAAGATCTGAATCAAGTAAAGGCTGTGCATCATCAAGGCACAAGTGGTTGATGCTGTGTTCAAATAACTCAGTTGCCTCCTTGTTGCCTGATGCTGGGGCTATGGCAGAAGCTGAATGACAAAGAGGCAGAATAAGCCACTCTGGCAGCTGCAGTGGACTGTGCACTAGTCTCTGCTTGGGGGACAGAGGATGATGATGATTTATGCACAGCCAGTCTACGACCTCCTGTGCATGCTGTGGCTGGATGGCATGGACAACTTTACTAAACAGAGGAAATGATGCCCTGCATGAGGATGAACCATGTCCACCTTTGCCTGTGGACACATACGCTGTTGGCCCCCTTACAGTGCCTCCCAGACACGATGGGGGGCTTATAAACAAAATGTAAAAAAGATGTGGAAATGTGTACGTGGGTGCACTTTAATCAATGGAAAGTGGTGTTTGGTGCACTTTAACTTGAGTGCTCACTACACAGACACACTCCACTGATACACTACAATATACTGCAGTAAAACTGCACTGACGCGCTGCAATATACTGTGGTAAACGTGCACTAATGCACTGAAATATACTGCATTAAACGTGCAATAATGCACTCCAATCTACTGCATTAAACATACAGTACCGCCAGTACCACAGTGATCTATACTGCGTTAAACATGCAGTGACGCACTCAAATATACTGCATTAAACGTGCAGTAATGCATGGATATATACTGCATTAAACGTGCATTAACACACTGATATATACCGCATTAAACATCCAGTAATGCACGGACTCACAAAAGTGAGTACACCCCTCACATTTTTGTAAATATTTTATTATACCTTTTCATGTGACAACACTGAAAAAATTACACTTTGCTACAATGTAAAGTAGTGAGTGTACAGCTTGTATAACAGTGTAAATGTGCTGTCCCCTCAAAATAACTTAACACACAGCCAATAATGTCTAAACCGCTGGCAACAAAAGTGAGTACACCTCTAAGTGAAAATGTCCAAATTGGGCCCTATTAGCCATTTACCCTCCCCAGTGTCATGTGACTCGTTAGTGTTACAAGGTCTCAGGTGTGAATGGGAAGCAGATGTGTTACATTTGGTTATCGCTGTCACTCTCATACTGGTCTCTGGAAGTTCAACATGGCACCTCATGGCAAAGAACTCTCTGAGGATCTGAAAAAAAGAATTGTTGCTCTACATAAAGATTGCCTAGGCTATAGGCTATAAGAGGATTGCCAGGACCCTGAAACTGAGCTGCAGAATGGTGGCCAAGACCATACAGCGGTATAACAGGACAGGTTCCACTCAGAACAGGCCTCGCCATGGTCGACCAAAGAAGTTGAGTGCACATGCTCAGCGTAATATCCAGAGGTTGTCTTTGGGACATAGACGTATGAGTGCTGCCAGCATTGCAGAGGTTGAAGGGGTGGGGGGGTCAGCCTGTCAGTGCTCAGACCATATGCCGAACACTGCATCAAATTGGTCTACATGGCTGTCGTCCCAGAAGGAAGCCTCTTCTAAAGATGATACACAAGGAAGCCCGCAAACAGTTTGCTGAAGACGAGCAGACTAAGGACATGGATTACTGGAACCATGTCCTGTGGTCTGAGACCAAGATAACCTTTTTTGGCTCAGATGGTGTCAAGCGTGTGTGGCGGCAACCAGGTGAGGAGTACAAAGTCAAGTGTGTCTTGCCTACAGTCAAGCATGTTGGTGGGAGTGTCATGGTCTGGGACTGCATGAGTGCTGCCGCCACTGGGGAGTTACAGTTCATTGAGGGAACCATGAATGCCAACATGTACTGTGACGTACTGAAGCTGAGCACGATTCCCTCACTTCGGAGACTGGGCCGCAGGGCAGTATTCCAACATGATAACAACCCCAAACACACCTGCAAGATGATCACTGCCTTGCTAAAGAAGCTGAGGGTAAAGGTGATGGACTGGCCAAGCATATCTCCAGACTTAAACCCTATTGAGCATCTGTGGGGCATCCTCAAATGGAAGGTGGAGGAGCGCAAGGTCTCTAACATCCACCAGCTCTGTGATATCATCATGGAGGAGTGGAAGAGGACTCCAGTGGCAACCTGTGAAGCTCTGGTGAACTCCATGCCCAAGAGGGTTAAGGCAGTGCTAGAAAATAATGGTGGCCACACAAAATATTGACACAATTTGGACATTTTCACTTAAGGGTGTACTCACTTTTGTTGCCAGCGGTTTAGACATTAATGGCTGTGTGTTGAGTTATTTTGAGGGGACAGCAAATTTACACTGTTATACAAGCTGTACACTCACTACTTTACATTGTAGCAAAGTGTAATTTCTTCAGTGTTGTCACATGAAAAGATATAATAAAATATTTACAAAAATGTAATGGGTGTATTCACTTTTGTGAGATACTGTATACTGCGTTAAACGTACAGAAATGTACCGATACAGTATATACTGCGTTAAACATGCAGTAACGCGTGGATGTGTACAGATTAAACGTGCAATAATGCATGAGTATACTGTACACTGCATTAATTTACAGTAACGCACTGATATATACTGCATTAAATGTGCAGCAATGCACAGATATAAAATGCACTGATACAGTATATGCTGCGTTAAACGCGCAGTAATGCACGGATGAACACAGCTTAAACGTGCAATAACACACAGCTATACACTGCGTTAATTGTACAGTAACGCACTGATATATACTGCATTAAACGTGCAGTAATGCACAAATATATAATGCATTATACATGCAGTAACGCATGGATATATACTGCGCTAAATGTGCAGTAATGCATGGATACATACTAGGTTAAATGTGCAGTAATACCCTGATATATACTGATTTAAACGTACAGAAACGCACTGATATATACTGCTTTAAACGTGCAGTAAGGCGCTGATAATATATATAATAATATAATAATATATACTGTGCTAAACATGTGGTAACGCACTAATATATACTCTGTTAAACATGCAGTAACACACTGATATATACTGAGTTAAACATGCAGTAATGCACTGATATATACTGCATTAAACATGCAGTAATGCACTGATATATACTGCAGAAAACCTGCCCTGACAAGTTAAACTGACACTAAATAAAAATGAATGTTGATACTACACTCACACTAAATTATCACTAGATTCACACTAAACTGATATTCTACACTGACAATAGAAGCACAATAGCACGCTAATTCGCTAGTAGCACTGAACAGAGCCCTGTTCTATCTCTCTCAATGCCAATATCACACTTCAAATTGCCACTATGGGGAGCATATTTTTATAGTGTGGGGGCGGAACTAAGAGCAATGAGCCATGATTGGATAGAGTCATCATTACTTTCTCCATTCATGACTCTGACAGTGCTCTGTGCCCTGATTGGGCAAAGCTTTGATTGCTTTAGCCAATCAGGGCTTCCAATGCACTATATGGAGGGACAGTGCATTGTGGTCATTCGGTGGGCCGAACAAGTATCAAATGCCCAATAATTCAGGTGTTTGTCGAATGGGCGAACAGCCAATGTTCGGTCCGAACTCATGCTCGGACTGAACCGTTCGCCCAACTCTATTAGTCATAAAATTATAAAGGCTCCTGGGTAAGAGCAATACTGATCATGCAAACTACTATTCTTATTGGTAATAAATGTGTGTGTTTTTTTCACTCTATTCCCCACACCATTCCCCGTTCCACACCATCTGTGATTCATTGCTCAGGTGCTGCAACATATTCAAATTTATTAAAAAGTTGTTTTGACTATATAGAGGGGGAGAAACATAAGGAGTTAACCACTTCCCACCCGGCCACTGCACATAAATGGCCAGGTGGGCTATCTCTCCTTCTGAGTGGACATTCAGGAACGTCCCTCAGTAAGAGCGGGATTGCGTGCCCGTGTGCCCGCGCAGCAGCGTGATCCCGATGCGCTCGTGTCACCCGGACACGGCGCATCTCTGATCGGTAGGAGGGCTCTGCGATTGGCCCTCCTGATCACATGACGGCCATGTTGAATCACAGTCGTCATGTGATGTAAACACAGAACCAGTTGCTAGGCAATCTGCTCTCCTCTACTCACACGGAAGTTGTCAGTGAGGAGAGGAGAGCGGATCGCTACAGCTGGCTGGTGATCAGTGAGTATGAGCTGTTTTTTACAGCTTTTTACTCACTGATCACCAGTCTAGTGTCCCCACACATGTAAAAAAACACAAAGTAAACACACAATGTCCCCAAAACACATGTCACCAAAACACATGTCCCCACATAGTAAAAACACCTGTCCCCCACATATGTCCCAGTAAAATCACATGTCCCAATGATTATCTGCACACATATGTCCATGATCACCTGCGCACATCTGTACATGATCATTTGCGCACATGTGTCCGTGATCACACGAACCAATTATTATACACTTAACAGGATTTTGTTTAACAAAAACATGTAGCAGAATACATTTTGGCTTAAATGTATGACAAAATTCGATTTCATTGGATTTCTATTAAAATAGAAAGAAGAAAATATTGTTTTTTTTCCAAATTTCTGCTCTTTTTTCGCTTATATCGCAAAAAATAAAAAACGGAGACATTAATAAATACCACCAAAAGAAAGCTCTATTTGTGCGAACAAAATGATAAAAATGTGTGAGAGTGCTGAAACCTGAAAATTGGTCTGGGAAGGAAGGGGGTGAAAGTGCCCAGTATTAAGGTGGTTAAAGTAGCTCCCAGGAGTGAAGGTCTGCTTAAAGGCATATCATAGAAAAAAATTATTTCCTTCTATGTTTTTGTTATTGTAATACATTTATAAGCTTGTAGTTTAGCCATGGAGAGAAATCTTGGTTTCCTACAGATGTTAACATGGTGGTATCTTCACACACTGCTTCATAACTTGTTTCAAATTCACTTTACCCTTTCCAAAAATGTGTAGCCCAACATATGACATATTTAGAAATTAGTGAAAACACATGGCTGTCACAGTGTCAGAAACCATGAATCAGACTTTTTATGAATCTCACTTGTTTAATAATAATAAAAAAAGGTAAACAGAGTAAATGTAGTCAAAACATAGCCAGAGTTCAAGAACCCGAAAGAATGGTCAGACAAGCCAAAATGTCAGGGAGCCAGGAATGAGCGTAGTAGAAGAGCAAGCAGGATCTGGATCCAGAAGGAATGTCAGCCAAGCAAGTCTTTAACAGGAACACAGGAGAGCGTCTCTAGAGATCTGACCAAGGAGAAGGCAGAGATCATCTGGGCTGGACGTCTTAAGTAGGCAGGACTGATGAGCAGGATATCATCAACAGATGAGTCACTGTGGAGAAATAGGAGATGGTAATTAGCTGACAGCTGAGCGGCCAGCTCAGAGAAGGAAGGGCTGAGTCCAGCCCTGACACACAGAAAGGCAAAGTCAAATTGACTTTTGCTTTTAGGCCAAAAAGTTAAATTTTGGTCTCATCTGACTAGATCACCTTCTTCCGCATGTTTGCTGTGCCCCCCCCCATGGCTTCTCCCAACTGCAAACTGGATTTCTTATTGCTTTCTTTCAACAGTGGCTTTCTTCTTGCCACTATTTCATAAAGGCCAGGTTTGTGGAGTGCACAACTAATAGTTGTCCTGTGGACAGTAATATAAAGAAAGTACTAATGCTCTACCAAAAATCAAGTATATTGATAACAAATAAGGTGCTAGTCAAAAAGTGCATGTTATAAAGTGCTTAATGGGGCAAAAAAGCAGTTAAACTTCTGTAGTGTTGCCAACACCCCTAGGTATGTTTAAATATGATGAAGTAGAGCTAATTGGTAAAACACATCACTAAAGTGCTAAATAAGCAAAAATAATAAGAATCAAGGGATCTCTCAAGTGCTCCTCGTAAAGAGAGCCACATAAATATGTGTTAAATATCCTATAAAGTGCATCACATCCAAGTAATAAACAACTAAACATTAGTGCAAGAAAGTCCAATAAAGTGCATCACATCAAAATAAACTTCAAATAAATAATTTTGTGGGAATAATCAAATCTAAAATAAACAAGCAACCAAGAGGAATCTGGTGATTCAGAGAGATGGTCAGTCCCAAATTCAGAGTGTACACAAAGATAATCCTATGTAGACAAATAGAGATGAGGGGGAAAGGGACGGATGTGGGCATTCAGAATGTTGCTGAACATTCCTTACTGGATCCAAGGAATCACCGCAGCTTTTCTCTATGGTCTTTTCCTAGAGAAAAGTGTCTCCCAATCCACGAGATAAGAGGCAAAAAAGAAGGCTCTCCATGGTGTAGTAGGTTTAAAAAAATGATTCTTTGTATTTATTAAAAAGATCTTTAACAATTCAAATGCTCCTTCACAATAAAAATGGCATATAAAAGCCAGGCAGCAAAAAACGTGTCAAACAATGTAAAGACTTCCAGTTATGACGTCACCAAGCTTCTCCCGACGTGTTGCGTCACAACACATGTGACTTCATCAAGGGTACAGGTGCTGGGTGATGATGGTGAACTTAAAGAACAATGGTAATCATGGCCACAGCCTGATGATAGGTTAAAATAATAATATATGTAAATGAGACATTTACATAGGACTCTGGGAAAGTCTGAATGACAAAACGCTAGAAACTCACACTAATCTGGTTACATAGTAAAAAGAAAGAGTAATAATGGACCATAAGATCAAAATTAGTATGATGATAGTAGACAAAAAGACAATTGAAAAAATAAAATAATATAAAAGAGAAAAAAAAAATAAATAAATAAAATATATAAATTAAAATTAAAATAGACAAAAAGTAAAAAAAAGACACTTTGAAAAAAAAAATTAACATCTAAAACATCATTCTGTCAATAATTGGAAATAAAGCAATTTAAATCAAACTCAATGTTAAGACCAAGGGGGACAAAAGATTGCATTTCAATTATTCATCGAGGTTCAGATTTGCTAAGAGTAATTACTTTATTGCTTCCTCTCCAGTGGGGCTTATATTTTTCCTTGTCAAAAGAAGTTTATTGAGTATACAATGTTATAAAGATACATAAAGTAAGTTTACAAGGATCTATAAAGTAAGCTCATTGTTTTACAGTAGGGTTTATATAGGTAAATATCATGAAATTTCAAATATTAAACATTGGGTTCACGTAAACCTAAATTAAAGATATATATCATTTCCTTAGTTACTTTTGTAGGTATTTAAATGATTTATACCTACTATACATATTGTTTACAAGTAGAGTGTATATAGGTCAAATAAATTCTGATAATGAGCTTTAATCATAAGGTGGAGAAAAGGAAAGAGAAAGAAGAAAAAGGGTTGAAAGGAAGAGGTATGGTCCACAAGGTTGTCCCGCTTGTCAGTTTATTATTCTTTTTAGTTCTCTTTGAAGCCTTAGAATGGGTGTCTCTGTAAGTCATTTAATCTGTTACCATGGCAACAGGACAGAGTCATTGAAATTTGACAGGAACTGTTGTTTTATCCAAGGATGCCAAAGTTTTTCAAATTTTGGAATTTGATTTTGATCGATGGCTACCATCTTAGCATGGGACATTGTATTATTCATTCTGTGAATTGTTTCTGCTAGTACCAGTGTTGGAGATTTCCATGCCTTGGCCACTGTTTGTTTTGCAGCCGTTATTAGTTGGATCATAAGTTTGAATTGAGAGAGTGTTAACCATTCCGGTTTTAGATTAAGTAAAGTTAAATATGGATCTGGTTGTATTATTTTTTTAAATATTTTAGATGCAATCACGAAGACTTCCTTCCAGAAGGTTTGGATTACTGGGCACGTCCACCATATGTGTAAATATGTGCCTATTTCTGGGCATCCTCGAAAACAAAGAGTTGAGGTATTAGGTGAATGTTTTGCCACTCTAGCGGGTACAAGGTACCAGCGAGTTAGGACTTTATAATTTGTCTCCAGTGCTAAGATGTTGGGTGAAGATGACTTAGATGTGAGCCATATATTAGACCAGTCCGTGTCTTCTAAAGTTCGTCCCAGGTCCTCCTCCCACCTCTGAACGTAAGAGGGTCTATTAAGATTTGCTACTCCATATAATTGATTATAAAGTGATGAAATTGTACCTTTAGCAAATGGATCTTTTGTACAGATTGATTCAAAAATGGATAATTGGGATAATGGTGTATCCCCCTTTAGGAATGGTGTATAGAAATTTTTGATTTGGAGATATCTAAATATCTCAGAGTTTGGTAGATCATATTTTTCTCTAAGCGATGGGAATGAAAGGAATGATTTAGATACTATGAAGTCATTTAGTGTCTGAATGCCTGATGTTGTCCAAGCTTTAAAAGAATTTGGGTAGATCCATGCCGGATAAAAGGCCGGATTTCTGATAAAAGAAAGGAGAGGATTGTGTGGAGATTGTAACTGATATTTGGTTTTTAGTTTATCCCAGAGAGATAAGAAGTGTTTAGTTATGGGATTATGAATTTTAAAGCGGTCTTTAGGATCAAGCCATAATAAATTTGATATTAATAGAGGGTCATTTTCTGAAGCCTCTATAAATACCCATAATGGGATTTCCTGTTTTGCATGGTATTTGGTCAGACTGGCCAAATGTGCTGCTCTGTAGTAGTTAGTAAAATTAGGGTATCCCAGGCCTCCTTTATTTTTGGGAAGATGTAGTGTGTGTATAGGTATACGTGGTTTAGAAGAGCCCCATATAAACGAAGTTGCTCTTTTTTGTACTATTCTCAAAAAATAGGAAGGAATTGGAATAGGGAGGACTCTGAATAGATAAAGCAATTTGGGTAGAATAGTCATTTTGATTGCATTAATCTTCCCTATCCAGGATAAAGGAAGTTGCGACCATTGTTTTATTAGATTTGTGATCTGTCTTAATACAGGAGGATAATTGGTTGAGAATAAGTCAGAATGAGATGCTGTTAAATGAATTCCAAGATATGGGATTGATTTTTCTGCCCATGTGAATGGGAGTGCTGCCCTAGTCGGGATCAATTCCATGTTTTTTGAGTGAAATATTAAGCACTAGGCATTTCTTAGGATTAATCATAAGGCCGGATAGGGCTGCAAATCCATCAAGAGCTGGTATTAAGTTAGGACCAGAGACCTGTGGTGATGATAGAAAAAGTAATATATCGTCTGCAAATATACATAATTTGTGTGTAATACCTCCTACTTCAATGCCAGTTATAGTTTGGTTTGTTCTGATGTATTGGGCCATGGGTTCGAGTATAAGGGCAAATAATAAGGGAGATAATGGGCAACCCTGTCGGGTACCTCTTTCGATATTAAAGGCTTCAGATTTGTATCCAGCATATTTTATATAGGCTTTGGGTTTATTATATAATGCTTTGATCCATGTTAAAAAGTGGGGTCCAAAACCCCATTTTTGTAATGAATATTGCATATATTGCCAGGATACTGTGTCAAATGCCCTCTTAATATCGAGAGATAGAAAACATAAAGGGATTTTCCGTTTTTTAGCAATATGTGCCAATAACACTGCCCTGCGTATATTATCGCCTGCCTGTCTATTTGGCATGAAGCCTACTTGATCTCTATGTATTAATTTTCCTATAATGCTATTGAGGCATTTTGCTATTATTTTTGCTAATAATTTAATATCGAGGTTTAACAGAGAGATAGGCCGATAATTCACACAGGAAGTATCATCAGAAAGAGGTTTTGGGATCATACAAACAATTGCCATTAGTGTTTCTTGCCGAAAAGAATGTCCATCTAGAAGTTTGTTAAAAGTTTCAGTGAGAATGGGAGAGAGTATTTCTGAGAATGTTTTATAGTATAAAGCCGAGTAGCCGTCTGGGCCTGGTCTTTTGTTAAGTTTTAGGTCTTTTATGGCGTTAGCAACTTCATCTATAGTTATAGGCTCATCCAAACTGCTTTTTTGATTCTGAGATAACTCAGGTAAGGTTATTTTTGAGAAGAAGGATTCAGCCTCTGTAGGATTAAATTCATTGTTTGTCTTGTATAAAGTTGCGAGATGTGAGTGAAATTTATGGACTATTTTAACTGGATTACAAGTGTAAACATTTTTTGATAATTTCAAACGTATTGGTTTGAAAGATTTGTTAGTTGAATTTAATGCCCGAGCCAAATATGTACCTGGTTTGTTTGTATTCATGTAGAAATTGTGTTTGGAGCGTTTGAGGGATTTATCAACTGACTCAGTGAGAAATAGATCGTATTCCAATCTAGATTTTTCCAGATGAGATTTTGTACTCTGAGATGGATTATCTTGAAATGATATGTAGGCTGCATTAAAATTGAGTTCTAGTTTTTTTGCTAGATTTTTGCGTTCCCGTTTAAATAGTGCCATTTGTCTTTGTATTGTACCACGCAAGACAGGCTTATGAGCTTCCCACAGTGTTATTGGGGAGATGTCTGTTGTATTATTAATTGATATGTATTCCTTTAAAGCTTGTTCAATGGCCATCTGATGTAGTGGGTGTTTGAGCATTATGTCCGGTAAGTACCACGTTGGGTCATGCGCTTTTGGTATGGCTGAGGCTATAGTAGTGTATACTGCATTATGGTCAGACCACGGAATCGGAATTATATCTGATGCAATAATTTCTGGTATCATTCCTATTGTTAGAAAAATATGATGTATTCTGGTGAAGGTTTGATGAGGGTGCGAGAAATAAGTGAATTTCTTTTTCATTGGGTTACTTTCTCTCCATGAATCTACCAGATTGTATTTGGAAAGAAGTTGAGAAAAAGGTAATCTAGAGGTTATTTTGGATGGTGTAAATGGTGATTTATCTAGAAATGGGAGGAGGACCTGGTTCGAATCCCCACACATTATCACTGTTCCTATTTTGTGTGTATTAATCACTTGTAATATATGTGAGAGGAATGGTGTAGGTTGTTTGTTAGGAGCGTAGTAGGAAATCACCGTGATTGCTGTATCCATTATATAACCCATGAGTATCAGGTATCTACCTTCTGGGTCTTTAATTTCTGATGATAAGGTGAATGGTGTGGATCGGTGAAATGCAATTAGAGTTCCCCTTTGCTTGGTACAGGCAGAAGCCGTGTAAATTTGTTGATAAAAAGGAGAAATATATTTTGGAGTAGAATCTTTGGTGAAGTGTGTTTCTTGGAGGCATACTATGTGAGCCTTCTTGTTATGGAAAGTACGGAAGGCTTTGGTCCTTTTTTGAGGGACATTTATTCCCTGAACATTCAGGGAAAGTATATTCAGTGGTGCCATGGCAATAGATCAAATAGTTTTGACTTACTTTTTGTTATGCAGAGCTGACTGCGCAGATCAACCTGTGTGGACTGAAGAGATGAATAGATAGAAAAGAAACCAGTGAATTCTGGAGTAAAGAGTAAACAAAAAACATATGAGATTAGATGATACATTGTATAAATTATTTTTTGCAAGTAATCACAATTTACCCGTGAAAGAGAATAAATATCTCTCTCAGGGGAATAAGTGCCTTCGTCACACTCCCACATAATATGGTTGGGAGAATGAGGAGGGCTAATGGGGGTACATGGATCTTCCGCTTACAGGAGAGAAGTGCTATGTCAAAAGACATCAAAATGATGTTTCATTAATTGGAGTGCAGAATATAGTTTTTGTTGAAATTATTTATTCCAGGGTGGTTGTATATGGTTAGTCTTGCCCTAGGCTAAATAATTCAGTTAGAAAGGTACTGTTAATAACTTTGGTATTGATGAAGATAGTTTGAATTATTTTGGGATTTTAACCCTTTTAGAGTAAACAATTACATATTTTATTCATATGTAACTGTTTAGATATGTTAACTCATAAAATTGAGGTTGTATTGCTTCAGATTAGAATAAACAAAAACATAATTCTAGGGACTAGTTAGGTAATAATATATTTGTTTTAAGAAAAGAAAGAAAAAGCTTCCATTACTTCTGGATTATTGAACATATTTGT
Source organism: Aquarana catesbeiana (assembly GCF_042186555.1). Classification (NCBI taxonomy): domain Eukaryota; kingdom Metazoa; phylum Chordata; class Amphibia; order Anura; family Ranidae; genus Aquarana; species Aquarana catesbeiana. The sequence continues at coordinate 464,153,226 of NC_133326.1, read as the reverse complement.
CCTAAAAAGTAATAAATCTATTGTTATTACCTGATAATATATAACTGAACAAGAATTTCCTTATTTCACTTATATATTCTAAGGCTATATGAATCAGAATTAATAAGAAATATAACTGGAATGTAACATGATCCCACACAGTGTGTGACTATCAGAATGCAGTTACATTCAGTTATAAATATAGGTTTTTTATAGAGAACCATCTCTTAGTATAATAAATGAAGAGATATCAGGAATTAGGATGTCAGTCCATTGAATCTTCTTGGTCCATGGATGATGTGGCATAACGGCCTCTTTTGTGAGAATGATGATTCCCATTTTGTTCTGAAATTTTCTGGGTGCTGCCTGAAGGTGAAGATGACGCCATTCTTCTGCGTGTGGGAGTGTTGCTGCTTGTGGGTTCTGTCAGATTTAATTTTAAAAGGGTTTGTTGTAGTTCATCTGCTGATCTGCTTCTGTAAATTGTACCTTGGTAGTTAAATCTGACTGAAAAGGGGAAGCCCCATTGATACATAATGTTGTGGCGTTGCAGTTCCATTAGTTGGGGTTTCATGGATCGTCTTTTAGTAATAGTAAGTTGGGATAGGTCAGTAAAAATTTGATAATTGTGTCCTTGAAAATTAAGTTCCTTTTTTTCTCTTGCAGCAATTAGTATTTGTTCTTTCGTTCTGTAATAATAAAATTTTGTGATTATATCACGTGGGGGTCCATCTTTCTTTTTGGCTGTGAGGGCTCTGTGTACTCTGTCCAGTTCTAAACGTTCAATAGGGATATCTGGCTTTAGTTCTTGTAATAGAGCAGTAATAGTAGATTGCAGGTCTGTCACAGTTTCAGGTATTCCCCTTATGCGCAAGTTTGAACGTCTGGCTCTATTTTCGTAATTTTCGAGCTTAGTTTGAAGTATTAAATTCTCTTTTTTTAATTGTTCCAATTCTGTTATATTTTCTTGGGTTGTAATTTCAATTTCATCCATTTTTATTTCTAAGGCTGCGGTGCGGTTTCCCAGCTCTCTTATTTCTTTGGTTAGGCTTTTTGTTATTTGGTCTGAGGTTTGTTTTAAAGCCTTATGAAGCATCTTTTCAAATTGTAATAATATTACTGGGGATACTGAGGAGGCTTGTGGAGAAGTTTGTGAGAGGATTTGTTCTGTATCTGACTCAAATGGAGAGTCTTGCTGTGACATTTTCTGTCTGTGAGAGCGCCCTGATGCTGTGTATTGTGAGGTGACTGGAGCTGCTTCAGCTGCAGTGAGTGCCTGTGAGCTCTTTGTGAGGTGATTTTTATTTCTGCCACGGTTTCCTCCCAGTACCATATTTCCTGCCCAAACTTTCACAGTTTGTTCCCTGGGGCAAAAAGGTTCAAATGGATACCTTTTGAGTCTGCAGGCTCCGCTTTGTCCTTCTCTTCTCTCCTCAGCGGTGTGGAGCTCTAACAATGCATGTCTGCTCTGCTAGGCTCCGCCTCCTGCCCCCCCGGGGCTTATATTTTTCAATACCCCAAAAAGAGAGGGAGATGGGATCCTTGTCATGAACTTCTGAAAAATGTCTAGATATACTGTGTTTAGGGTAACCTGACTTTACATTCCAATACATAGACTACCCCCTTGAAATCAAGGGCCCCTACACTACGTGATTTGTTAGCTAAAAACGTTTTGGATCCTCCATCTACAAAATCCTTCACCTTCTTTGAGGGTAAGGGATTCTATCCATGTAAAAATTGCTATGCTTGTCATCATACTACTTTTAGAAAAAAGAAAAAGGAGGAGTTTAGTGCCAAAACAACAGGAAAGAAGTATAATATCAAAGATTTAATTTCATGCAAAACCGAGGGGGTAGTCTATGTATGGAACGTTCATGTAATCTCCAGTACGTAGGCAGAATTAAGAGACCCCTTTGGAAAAGACTTAGGGAACACGTTCAAAACATAAAGCCAGGTTACCCTAAACACAGGGTATCTAGACATTTTTCAGAAGTTCATGACAAGGACCCCAGCTCCCTCTCTTTTTGGGGTATTGAAAAATTTAAGCCCCACTGGAGAGGAAGCAATAAAGTAATTACTCTTAGCAAATCTGAATGTCGATGGATATTTGAAATGCAATCTTTTGCCCCCTTGGTCTTAACATTGAGTTTGATTTAAATTGCTCTATTTCCAATTATTGACAGTATGATGTTTTAGATGTTCATTTTTTTTTCAAAGTGTCTTTTTGTTTACTTTTTGTCTATTTTAATTTTAATTTATATATTTTATATATTTTTTTTAAATTTCTTTTTATTCACAGTTTTTTTTCAAAACAACAATAACAGAAACCCACAAAAATGCCCCCTCCCCCCATCCTCCTCCCAATTGTGCAATGTCCCAAGTATAACAGGCAGTTAAACATAATCACATGCCCTTCTGGCTTACTTAAATCATTTGAACAATACATGCTTAAGTAAAATCTACAGTATAACAGTGACCACAATCACCTGGTAGCTGTAAAGCCTATTAGGTCTCTTCAATTAGTGCATGTTCCCTTTCATGTAACATTTAGCCCATCAGTTATACAGTAACTCATACAGTATCATCTTAGTAGAGCCAGCATTGCCATACCTTCTCAAATTTTTTGGGGCACCCCCTGCTTAAGTAAGTGGCTTTATATAAAGGTAATACCTTATTCACTATGCCCTTCCAGAAAGCCAAGGATGGGGCCTTGGTTTTTTCCAGCATAAAAGGATGGCTTTGCGTGCCTAAAACAAGGTGAGGGAGAGCATGGTTCTTTGTGCCCTGAGTGGGGCTACTTCCTCCACTAGGCCCAGCAGACATACTGATATTGTAATGGGAACATGTAGTGAGATCAGACCCTGGATGGTTTTAGTAACGCCTGTCCAAAATACCTGTATTGATGGATGCTGCCAGAATATATGATCGAAATCTGCTCCTGTCGTGGTATAGCGCCAGCAAGTTGTATCCTCCAAGCTATAGATGCTGGCTAGTCTCGCTGGGTTATAATTTACCCTATGAAGTATCTTGAATTGAGTGTAGCTATCACAGGCCAATACTAGGACCTGAAAAGGGTGGTCCCACATGTCTTCCCAGTCATCCCCTTGGAAATTGGGGACTAGTGAGCTCCATTTCTCTCTACATTTATTGAGTGCTGGAGGCCTTTCAGCAAACAACTCTTTATATGTTTCTGACAGTGTCTTTTGCACTGACTCATCACAGAGCAACTGCTCTAGGGGCGAAGATTGCAGTACCACTGTGCCTGTGCCAAATTGTGTAACAAATGCATGCCTCAGCTGCAGATAGCGGAAAAAGTACCAGTTTGGGAGATCATGTCTATCTTTCAATTGGTCAAAGGAAAGCAGCTCCCCCCCCTACTATGTTCTTTAATTGTTTAATGCTGACTCTGGTCCATATTATTGGATCTGGGATTTCGCCAAAATGGAATAGCCTGGGATTGAACCGCAAAGGCGTGTCTGATGACCATGCCTCTGTATCAGAATGCATTAGTACCTTTGCCCTGTCCCATGCACAAATAGTAACACGCATAGAGCCAGTCAAAGGCGCCGCTGCCTGTGGCCCTCTATACACTAAAAGGTAAAGAATCTCATAGGATCCCATTAAAGCAGCCACCAGTACCGTCGCTGCATCACCATTATCTCTTGCTAACCAACGACTGGCAAGCACCATCTGTCCTGAAATAAAATACTTAAACAGGTCAAGAAGAGCCAATCCACCCTGTCCACATGGTTCTTGAAATGTACGGAGGCCCACTCTAGGGTGTCCGGATCTCCATAGAAATGAACTCAACAGGTTGTTTACGTGCAGAAAGAAAGAGCAGGGAACCCAAAATGGGAGTGTGGAAAATAGAGAAACACTGGTAGTATCTTCATTTTAAGGAGATTCACCCTACCAATTAAGGAGAATGGTAGATGTTTTCATGCCTCTAATTGTATTTTAACCTTCATGAGCAGTGGCATTAGATTAAGTCAAGTAGTCTGTAACTTTAGGGGACGCCTGTACACCAAGATATTTTATTTCAGGAACCCAGGCAATAGGAACCAAAGGTGATGCCCGTGCTTGGGCTCCATCATCAATAGCCATGATATTGGACTTTTCCCAATTCACCCGTAGACCTGAGAAATTTGCAAATGTGGCTGGAATCTCAAATACAATGATGGTCCCAGGTCCTCTAAAAGAGGAGCATATCATCTGCATATAGGGCTGTGCATTCTCGAATGCTGCCTACCTGAAGGGCTTTAACTTCTGTGGATGCTCTTAGAGCAATAGCTATAGGTTCTTTGGCCAGAGAAATTAAGCCGGAGAGAGTGGGCATCCCTGCCGCGTTCCTCTCCCTACTGAAAACTGAGCGGAAACTGAGGTGCCTATCTTTATTGCTGCCTTGAGTGAGCTGTATAGAAACAATATCCATGTAAGAAACACCTCTCCAAACCCCATATGCCGTAATACCATGGACATGTAATGCCAGTCCATGGAATCAAAGACTTTAGCCATGTCTAAGGACACGATCACTCTGGCCCCTGGGTTAGTGTGATCGATCTGTAGGTGCGCAAACAGAGGTTCATATCAGTGGACTTCTGGGGTATGAAACCAGTTTGGTCTATGTTTACCAGTGTGGTTATTACCTTTGATAATCTTGTGGCCAGTATTTTAGTAAGAATTTTAAGGTCTTGGTTGAGGAGAGTTATGGGTCTGTACAAGGAGCAGCTCAAGGGGTCCTTGCCCGGCTTTGGCAATAGGACCACCTGAGCCTCCATGAGGGAATCTGGTAATGTCTTATGTTCCAAGCAAAAGTGAAATAACGCCTTAAGTCTTGGCACAAGAGTCTCCAAGTGTGACCTGTACCATTCAACACAAAAACCATCCAGCCCTGGCGATTTGTGTGGTGGGAAAGATCTAATAGCAGTTTCTATTTCCTTTTCAGTGATCTCTACTTCTAGGCTATTTTGGTCTGACTCAGACAGTTTTGGTATACATATGGAAGTAAGCAGGGATTCAAGATCCTGTTTGTTATATATCGGGATAGGCATGTAGAGAGTACTGTAGTAGTCTACAAAGGTGTCAAGAATATCACTGGGGTATGACAATAGAATACCTTGAGAATTGGTGATACATGGTATACTGGTCTGAATTCGCTGTTCTGCAACTAACATAGCCAAATGCTTCCCATTTTTGCATCTCTGTTCGAAAAGAGACTCAGCCCTCTTCGCCAAAGAAGTGTGTGTTAATTCAGTAAAGTGCAACGCCAGAACACGGCGCACCTCAAGCAATTCAATGTAGGTAACATCTCATTGGTCGGCTATATGAGCCGCCTCACACCTTCTCTCTTTATCTTGTAGTTCTTGTGATTTGGGATTGAAATGTTCACGTGCTTGCTTTATTGCCGAAATGTACTGACCTCGCATACATGCCTTAAAGGCATCCCATACTATCGTCAGGGGGGCCTCCTCCCAGGTTATCCTCCCAGTAGCCAGCAAAAGTTGGCGCCACTTGGGAAGTGACTGATTCCACCTCCAACCAACCTGGATTTAATAGCCAAGCACCCCCTCTAACCTGCGAGGGTATACCAATATGAACCTGTAGAGGGGTATGATCCGACAGGCTCCCCTCACCAACTGCATCATGGGGGCATTAGCAAACGCCAGGTCAATCCTGGATGAGGACCTATGTGTTTTGGATAGATGTGAGTAGCTTTTTGTGGTGGGATTTGTGGTGGGATTTTTCCATCTCCACAACTCTGTGAGAGCAGCCGTCTCCGTCCACGCTGCCAGTTCTACAGACGCCCCTCTCCTAGAGTTAGAAGAGTCCAGAGCAGTATTCAAAATGGCATTAAAATCGCCTGCCACAGTGAGAGGCAGGTGCATGAAGGGACCCAACTTACCCAGTAGGTCATATAGTACCTGGATTTGAAATGGCGGGGGAACATATACATTTTCTAGCACCATCCTCTGCCCATGAATATCCATCACAACAATTACATAGCAGCCCCCTGGATCCGTGATAACCTGATGAACAGTACATGGAACTGTTTTACTGATTAGAACAGCCACGCCTCCTGTGTATGTAGAATACGTAGCATGGATTGCAAGTTGGATCCAGGAGCGTCTGATAGTGAGTAGGGATGAGCCGAACACCCCCCTGTTCAGTTCGCACCAGAACTTGCGAACAGGCAAAAAATTTGTTCGAACACGCGAACACCGTTAAAGTCTATGGAACACGAACATTAATCATCAAAAGTGCTAATTTTAAAGGCTTATATGCAAGTTATTGTCATAAAAAGTGTATGGGGACCTGGGTCTTGCCCCAGGGGACATGGATCAATGCAAAAAAAAGTTTTAAAAACGGCCGTTTTTTTGGGAGTAGTGATTTTAATAATGCTTAAAGTGGAACAATAAAAGTGTAATATTCCTTTAAATTTCGTACCTGGGGGTGTCTATAGTATGCCTGTAAAGGGGTGCATGTTTCCCGTGTTCAGAACAGTCTGACAGCAAAATGACATTTCAAAGGAAAAAAAGTCATTTAAAACTACTCGCGGCTATTAATGAATTGCCAGTCCGACAATACACATAAAAGTTCATTGATAAAAATGGCTTGGGAATTCCCCACAGGGAATTCCCCACAGGGAACCCTGAACCAAAATTTAAAAAAAAAAAGACTTGGGGTCCCCCTAAATTCCATACCAGGCCCTTCAGGTCTGGTATGGATATTAAGGGGAACCCCGGCCAAAATTTAAAAAATAAAATGGGGTGGGGTCCCCCTCAAAATCTATACCAAACCCTTCAGGTCTGGTATGGATTTTAAGGGGAATCCCGCGCCACAATTAAAAAAAAAATGGCGCGGGGTCCCCCCCAAAAATCCATACCAGACCCTTATCCGAGCACGCAACCTGGCAGGCCGCAGGAAAAGAGGGGGGGACAGGAGAGCGGCCCCCCTACTGAACCGTACCAGGCCACATGCCCTCAATATTGGGAGAGTGCTTTGGGGTAGCCCCCCAAAACACCTTGTCCCCATGTTGATGGGGACAAGGGCCTCATCCCCACAACCCTTGCCCGGTGGTTGTGGGGGTCTGCGGGCGGGGGGCTTATCAGAATCTGGAAGCCCTCTTTAACAAGGGGACCCCCAGGTCCTGGCCCTCCCCCCTGTGTGAAATGGTAAGGGGAGCGGCCCAAGGAGAATAAGGGAAGAAGACGCCGCGGAGGAAGATGTCGGACGAGAACACCGGAGGAAGAACCAGAAGAACCAGAAGAACCAGAAGAAGAAGAAGATGGAGGAAGAAACCGAAGGAAGATAGAAGATAGCAGATAGAAGAGAGAAGATAGAAGATAGAAGAAAGAAGAAGCATTTAAATAAAGGAATTGTCAAAAACAGTCTCTTGTGATTTTTAACATTTTTGCCAGTTTTTTTGTGAAATGGTAGGGGTACTTTTGTACCCCCTTACCATTTCACACAGGGGGGAGGGCCGGGATCTGGGGGTCCCCTTGTTAAAGGGGGCTTCTGGATTCTGATAAGCCCCCCACCCACAGACCCCCACAACCACCGGGCAAGGGTTGTGGGGATGAGGCCCTTGTCCCCATCAACATGGGGACAAGGTGTTTTGGGGGCTACCCCAAAGCACCCTCCCAATGTTGAGGGCATGTGGCCTGGTATGGTTCAGGAGGGGAGGGCCGCTCTCTCATCCCCCCCTCTTTTCCTGCGGCCTGCCAGGTTGCGTGCTCGGATAAGGGTCTGGTATGGATTTTTGGGGGGACCCCACGCCATTTTTTAAAATTTTGGCCAGGGTTCCCCTTAATATCCATACCAGACCAGAAGGGGCTGGTATGGAATTTAGGGGGACCCCCACGTCATTTTTTTTTTTAATTTTGGTTCGGGGTTCCCCTGTGGGGAAATCCCATGCCGTTTTTATCAATGAACTTTTATGTGTATTGTCGGACCGGCAATTCATTAATAGCCGCAAGTAGTTTTAAATGACTTTTTTTCCTTTGAAATGTCATTTTGCTGTCAGACTGTTCTAAACACGGGAAACATTTGCCCCTTTACAGGCATACTATAGACACCCCCCAGGTACGAAATTTAAAGAAATATTACACTTTTATTGTTTCACTTTAAGCATTATTAAAATCACTGCTCCCGAAAAAACAGCCATTTTTAAAATTCTTTTTGCATTGATCCATGTCCCCTGGGGCAGGACCCAGGTCCCCAAACACTTTTTATGACAATACCATGCATATAAGCCTTTAAAATTAGCACTTTTGATTTTTCCCATAGACTTTTAAAGGGTGTTCTTCGGCTTTCGAATTTGCCGCGAACACCCCAAATTGTTCGCTGTTCGGCGAACTGGCGAACAGCTGATGTTCGAGTCGAACATGAGTTCGACTTGAACTTGAAGCTCATCCCTAATAGTGAGAATCCTATTACCATCTAGATGCGTCTCCTGTAAGAAGATGATGTGTGGTTTAGGTGGTTTCAAGTATTGGAACATTAGGGCACGCCGAAATTTGTCGTTTAGGCCTCTAACGTTCCAAGACAGTGCATCAAATACAATTCCTGCCATCAAGATACCTTAGAAAATAAAACAGTAAATGGTATAACCTTAGTATAGTTGCTACCGACCGCTCAAGTAGCCTTGGCCAGATTCTGGAACATTGCACACCTGGGAACAACCCCCCCAAAAAACATGTAACTCCCTGCTGCTGTGCAAAACATTTGCTGATGCTCATGCAGCGTAGTCCCAAAGCTACTCCCAACTCTTACGTGAACGTGACCTAGGGAAAAAAAAAAGAAATTAATACGTATGTCCAGGTCATGGCAACCAGTCCAAAAAAGGAAAAGAAATAGAAAAACAGCGTGAAAAAGTGTCTGTTCTTGCTTTACTTTTGGTCCGTGCCCCTAAGAAGTGAAGGCCCACCTGTCCTCCCACAACGTCATCCAAGAGTGTCAGCTGGATAATGCACCCAATGCAAGAACACCAACTGTACAGGTATGAGAAAAATATAAACGTTCCCTAGGAAGTCTTAGTCCCATCATCCGTGTGGTGCTATGGAGTCAGTGTAATCAACATCTCCAGCTGTGGGGGTGTATGTGTAACCCCTAATGCAGACCGCTCCCCCCTCCTCCCCCAGGGTATGAACAACAAGGTCCCCAAAACTAAATGTGGAAGTGGAATCACATATACCCTTCTTCACGATGTGTCAATCCAATCATTCGCGTCTTCAGGTGTATCAAAAAATCTGACTGTGCCTTTGTGAGGAATCCGCAGCCGGCTAGGGTAGAGCATGCCATATTTGATGTTCTTTTCTCGGAGACGGCATCTCACCTCGTTAAAGGACCTGCAACGTTTCTGGACCTCGGCTGAGAAATCCAGGAATAGCATCAGCTTGGTGTTTTCGTATGGTAGTTCTGGATGCTTTCTTGCCTCCGCCAGGATCATATCTCTGTCTCGGTAGTTTAACAATCGCACCAAGAATGGTCTGGGTGGTTCACCTTCTGGGTGTTTCCCCGTGGGTACTCTACGTGCCCTCTCTACTATGTATGTGGGTGGCATATCTAATTCAGTAATTGTTTAAACAAAGTCTTAGCAAAGATGGCGGGTCTCTGGCCCTCCGTGCCCTCTGGCAGGCCTATCATGTGGGCATTGTTCCGCCTCTGTCTATTTTCGGCATCATCTACTTTGTGTACAAGGGAACTCACCAGCGATTGTAGCTCTGCTATTTGTGCAGTGTGTGTGCCCTGTAGATCCTCCACTGTGCCGATCCGGTCCTCCACTTCATTGATTCTCCCCCTCATTTTGTCCAGATCATGGAGAATCAGGGTACAGTCTGACGCCAAGTGATCTATGCGGACCATCATCATAGATGGGTTTCATAATTGCCTCTGGTGCTGTCTTCAGGGCAGTGGAGGGGAGATCAGCTTCCTGTGCCTCTGAGGGGGCCGACATGCCTGCAGGAGATAGAGCTACAGCGGTTCCCGGGCTTTGCACAGCTCCCAGCCTGCTCCGTATAGCAGAAGTGGAGGCTTTCATGGTGCCTGATCAGCTTGCACCCTGCCCCTTCCCCAAGCGTGGCGGCTTCGGGTCCTTGCTGACCTTACCCCGGCCTTTGGCAGACATGATTGCCATCACAGGGGGGTCCTAGGTGCCCGCGGGAGCTGCCATGTCACTTGTGGGCAAAATAGTGCCTTATGCAGAATTAATTGCTCGGATCCACAAAGAGTTCCAGAATCATGAGTCCGTCCTGCTTCACATCCAGGCCATGCTCCAATTTATATATTTTATAGTTTTTTTTCTCTTTTGTATTAATTTATTATTTTATTTTTTCAATTGCCTTTTTGTCTACTATCATCATACTACTTTTGATCTTATGGTCCATTATTACTCTTTTTATACTATTTCTTTTTACTATGTAACCAGATTAGTGTGAGTTTCTAGCGTCATTCAGACTTTTCCAGAGTCCTTTATGTCTCATTTATGTCTCATTTACATATATTCTCATTTTAACCTATCATCAGGCTGTGGCCATGATTACCTCTGTTATTTAAGCTCACCATCGTCACCCAGCACCTGTACCCTTGATGAAGTCACGTGTGTTGTGACGCAATATGTCGGGAGGAGCTTGGTCACGTCACTTCCGGTTACGGCCGTGACCGGAAGTCTTTACATTGTTTGACATGTTTTTTGCTGCCTGGCTTTTATATGCCATTTTTATTGTGAAGGAGCATTTGAATTGTTAAAGATCTTTTTAAAAAATACAAAGAATCAATTTTTTAAACCTACTACACTTTGGAGAGCCTTCTTTTTTTCCTCTTATCTCGTGGATTGGGAGACACTTTCCTCTAGGAAAAGACCGTGGAGACCGTAGAAAAGCTGCAGTGATTCCTTGGAATCAGTGAGGAAGATTCAGCAAAATTCTGGTTGTTTATCGATGCTTCATTAGACCCGTTTGGGGTCTATCCATAAGGTGAGAGGTTAGCACCATTGGGGGAGGATTGCAGAAAGTTATCAATACCATCTTACATCTGTAAATTGAACGCCCACATCCGTCCTTTTCCCCCTCACCTCTATTTGTCTACATAGAATTATCTTTGTCTACACTCTTTGGGGAGTTTGGGACTGACCATCTCTCTGAATCACCAGATTCCTTTTGGATGCTTGTTTATTTTAAATTTGATTATTCCCACAAAATTATTTATTTGAAGTTTGCTTTGATGTGATGCACTTTATTGGACTTTATTGCACTAATGTTTAGTTGTTTATTACTTGGATGTGATGCACTTTATAGGATATTGAACACATATTTATGTGTCTCTCTCTACGAGGAGCACTTGAGAGAACCCTTGATTCTTATTATTTTTGCTTATTTAGCACTTTAGTGATGTGTTTTACTAATTAGCGCTACTTCATCATATTTAAACACTGTCCTGTGGACAGATTCTCTAACCTGAGCCGTGGATCTCTGCAGCTTCTCCAGAGTTACCATGGGCCTGGCCTGACAGTTTAGTTGGACAGCCATGTCTTGGTAGGTTTGCAGTTGTGCCATACTCTTTTAATTTTTGGATGATGGATTGTACAGTGCTCTATGAGATTTTCAAAGCTTGGCATATTTTTTTACAATCTAACCCTGCTTTAAACTTCTCCACAACTTTATCCCTGATCTGTGATGTGTGTTGGCCTTCACGATGCTGTTTGTTCACTAAAGTGCTCTAACAAACCTCGGAGGGCTTTACAGAACAGTTGTATTTATAATGAGATTAACTTTCACACAGGTGGACTTAATTTACTAATTAGGTGACTTTTATTAGTGCAAAATTTTGAAAACCATTTATCCTTTTCCTTCCACTTCACAATAATGTGCTACTTTGTGTTGGTCTAGCACATAAAATTCCAATAAAATACATTTATGTTTTTGGTTTTAACATGACAAAATGTGGAAAATTTCAAGTGGTATGAATACTTTTTCAAGGCACTGTAGGAGGGGAAATTGATTGATTTTTCTTATTCAGCCCGCAGTATTGCAAGTCTTAATCTGGCTATACTCTGATTTTTTTTTTAGCCCGCAGGTTGAACAACAAAAAAAAATTAATAGTTTCATACATCTGTGTAAACCTTTTCTGTGTGGTCCCTATGTTTTCCAATTGAAAGATGTCATGAGGAAGTAGGCTGACTTAGTGATCTTCAGCAGCGTCCAAAATTTGCCCAGTGTATGGCCAGATTTAGACTTGCATTGTGAGAAGGAACAATAAAGTATAAAATAAATAAAATTACAAACTACACATAAGAGGATATTGGTAGCACTAACAAGATAATTTAAAGCAAGTTGACTCTTATACATGTTTATCTTATAATAAAAAATTATGCCTTTTTTTCTTTTAAAATCAGAGTATATTGTAGCTCTATGAGTCAGAAGTGTTGTATATACAGAAACAAATATCAAAATGCTTTATGATAAGTATGAAATAGTCAAAACAAAAAAATCAACAAATGTGATAAACAAACCTAGCATAGTCTTCTTTCCACTCCAGTTGTCAATGCTTCAATTTCAAGTAGTTTCAAGTAGTCACACAAGATATTGTTTATTACCAACTTTATAAAAAAAAGATATTCTGTTGTCAAAATCTACATCAAAGAAATCTTCTGTCTCCATTTATCTGAGTCAATTATTTTTATGGCTCTTCAGTATTAATTTTATCTGTTCCTGAACTCCTTAAGTGTCCCCAGCTGAATTGAAATCACTCTTAACTCTGATAACCTCAAAACAGTTAATTAAAGCAGCATTTATCATAGATGAGGGGTTGTGTAAAAAATCTTCTTGGTCACTCAGCACTCAGATGTACACCCTCATACAAAATTAGAATATGTATAAAAAAATACTGATTACAAAAGGAATTACTCTAAAGCCAAACATGAGACAAGCAACTAAATTCACAACTAAAATAAAAATATATACGTGAAGTGTCAAAGTATTTATTTTTTTACTTACCAAATTTGGTGATACAGATTCTCTTTTCAGATGGAACTCTCCGCAGAATGCATACCACTTCAAGCAATAGTCTTGTCCGGGTTGTGCTGCAGGATGTAATTTTACAATGATGCAGTAGCAACATGCTAATGAAGTCATTCCTTTCCTCATTTTGAATTGCACCTCAGTGCCCTGTACAGTAGTGGACAATGCACTGCATCTTGAAGAGGCTGACCGAAATCAAACACCTTTTTTAATGCAGGGCACCACAACACAATCCATGTGCATTTCTGATTTTTTGTGTGTTAAGGTGTGCTGCTAGCTCCTTCCTTCTTTTTTTTTTTATAGCAGCTGTACATAAATTAAAGGTGTTTCTAAAGCCTTTCTAAAGCCTTTTTGTGCATTTATGATGAAATAAGTAAATATTAAACCCCTGTTTGGACTATACTGTTGTCTTTCACTCCACAAGGTAGATTTGTCTTTTCTATTTGTCTATATGATCATGGTCGCTTGGAAAGAAATTGATGATGAATTCCAAATTTTATAGTTGTCCCCAGACAGTGGTGGCCCATCCATAAAGGCGCACGGGCGCCGACCCCTCTCTCCAGCCACCCCCTCTATAACCAATAGATAGATTAATGCATTGCATGAATCTATCCACGGCTGCCGCTGCCACCCCCTATTCAGGCACCTGATCCCTTTTCAGATGCCGGGCGCCTGAATTACAGTGGTGGGGGATGTTTTTGAAGCACTTGATTAGAGCCATAGGTTCTAATAGGCGTCAAAAAAGGTGACCAGTTCACCCAGGTGTGTTAGAAAAGTGAATGGATATTCGCTTTTCTAAAACTGAACCGCATCTCTGCCAATCAGGTGCTCGGGTCTGTTACCCGGCAGGGTCTGTGAAACGACAGGCGCTGTGATTGGACGCCTATCAGGCATCCAATCATTGGAGAGGATGGGAGGAGAGGACAGGAGAAGACATCGAGGACATGGAGGAGCATGGAGGACACAACTCGCTGCCCGCCGCTGTCACCAGATGCCCCACCGAGACAGGGTACATGCCAGGCAGACGGTGAACAGGGGGTAGGCATAGTGGCAGCATCTTATGGGCACAGTGGCTGCATTCGATGGGCACAGTGACAGCATTCGATAGGCACAGTGGCTGCATTAGATGGGCACAGTGGCAGGATTTGATGGCACAGTGGGCACATTTGATGGGCACAGTGGCAGCATTTGATGGGCATAGTAGGAGCATTTGATGGCACAGTGGCAGTATTTGATGGGCACATTGGCAGCAATTGATGGGCACAGTGGCAGAATTTGATGGCACAGTGGCAGCATTTAATGGGCACAGTGGCTGCGTTTGATAGGCACAGTGGCGGCGTTTGATGGGCACAGTGGCTGCATTTGATGGGCACAGTGGAGGCGTTTGATGGGCACAGTGGCTGCGTTTGATGGGCACAGTGGCTTCATTTGATGGGCACAGTGGAGGCGTTTGATGGGCACAGTGACTGCGTTTGATGGGCACAGGGGCTGTGTTTGATGGGCACAGTGGTGGCAATTGATGGGCACAGTGAGGCTGCAATTGATGGTTTTTTTTTTCAGAATTTTTCACCAAAAATTATGATCACCAGCCGCCACTGTCCCCAAGTATGGAAGCGTTAAAACCACGATTAGTTTTTTTTTTTTTTTGCTGTCTGCATACTGAGGGAGAGTAAAGCCTAGTACACACGATCGGATTGCTGGCCAACAAAACCATGGACTTTTGTCCAAGGGCGTTGGCCCAAACTTATCTTGCATACAAATGGCAAGGAATTGTCGGCCAACAAATACGAACATAGTGATGTACTATGTTGTTTTTCTGCTCTTTAATGCCAACCTTTTGGGCTCCTTTTGCTAATTTTGTTTTAGTAGAAGTTTGGTAAGTGTTGATTCACGCTTTTCATTTTGCACTTTTCATTTCGTGCTTTTCATTTCGCGCTTTTCATTTTGTGCTTTTCAGTTCATTTCTGAACGGCCGTTCGTCAACCAGACATGTTGCAGAATCGGAGGAGATAACGTGTTATTTATTATTGGCCTTGGAGTTATTGCTTTGGCATTATTTTTTTGGTTGACTAATGATTTCATTTGGTATATTTTCTATATTTTTGGATGCATAGAATGCACTTTTTGGTTAAGTTCTATTGGCAGATAGCATGTCTAATTTTATTTGTTTTCTTTTTTTAACTGCAAAAAAAAAAAAAAATTGCGTAGAATAATACTTGGCTATGTGTTTTACTTCAAATTACAGTTTGGGAGTAGGCAGTTACATTTAAAAAAATACAATGTAAAATTGACAAGGGACACCAACATAGATGTATCTTTGATCTTAAAAACTATGGGATAGTGGTGTTGTGGTAACTTACCTCTCTGCATTTGAGCTCCTGGGTCTGCATACCTGCAGGAATCACTATGAGGGTGTCCCAGTCTCCCTATAGAATCTATATTTGTTTTATATTATTCAGATTGCAACAATAGGAACAGGACCATGGAAATGTGGGTGGGAATACTGGAAAATTCCCAGATAAACAGTCAGGATTTTAGCAAAGAGGCCTTGCTGCTGAGATATAAAAAGCTTGGACAACATAGAAACAGAAAATTATTATGATAGTCATCATGAGAACAAGAGATGGGAGAAAGTCTTCCAATAGAGACACTTCCTATCATTTTGTCTTAGGGACAGAAAGTGAATGGAAAACTTTGTAATGGGGTACTTATAACTATAAAATCTGTGTAGGGTTTTTCCATTTCATTCACTAACACCCCCCCCCCAAAATATATATATATTTTTTAATGAACACATAGCTGCATTAATGAGTCCATCTACCCAACCACTACCAAACCACCAAACCACTACCCAACTACCCATCTGATAGTTTAGTTGAACTTGATAGGTTGATTTGGCCAAGTTTCTTATGTCTTGGCTAATTCAGCAAACAAAGTCTCCATGCCACAATCCTGTCCACCTTGGATTCTGGGTATTCCTACCCACATTTACATGACCCTGTCCATCTTATTAAATTCCACATCATATGAAATATATAGATTTAATGGGGAGACTGGGAGGCCCTAATAGTGACCCCAGCAGGTATGCAGGCCAAGGGCAGAGAGAGTCTCCCAAAACAGCCTCTACCAAAAAAAAAGAATTATTACATTTGTGTGAATTGATCCTTTAAAGTATATTCATAATATCTGCCTGCAGTTTAGCTTGAAGAAATATTGCTTAAAAGAGAAATTTAAAATCTTTAGGAAAAAAAAGAAAAATTGTACAAATACGATTGACCCCTAATAAATTAAATTTGTTTTTGTTTGCATATACAGTAAGAAATAATGGTATGGTGATATCCAAATGCCTCTTAGGTTGAAGAATAAAGCCATGGCTTGGAATGTCTCTAGTTCTTTGTGGAGTTTGCTTATGTCACACTTTGGGATTCTGCTTCACAACATGTCTCTGAGACTCCCTGTACTTCCACTGCTAGTCTTTAAATATCTGGTGCCTGTGCTGCAGTTTCAGTTGTTCAGTTGTTCAGACACTGCAGCCTTTAATGTGGATTTAAAACATCCTGAGTCAGTGCCTGGCTAAGATTCTCATTGGTTGCACATTATTTTCTCCAGCTTAGCACTTAGATGGGTGTGTGACTTCACTGCAGGTTCCTAGTGTGCAAAAACGGCATGGCTGCTTTTGTTAATTTTGAGTCCTCACTACTTTACTGTACAACAAAATAAAACATGCTAACAGCCAACAGCCTGAAACAAGATTTGACTTTTCGCAAATCTACCCATTTGGGTATCCAAACGCAGAAACACACACATTTTCTTAAATTTTCTGTTGCAGCTGAATTCAATTTTTTCTACCAGTAATGTTCAAAGTACCTTAAGGTCATTTTGATTCCATTATTATATAGGTTACAAAACAAAAAAACTGCATTAAACAACTCAGCTTAACAATTTTAAAATGAAATAAGCAAACTGGATAAAAACTTGTTTAAAGCCAAATTGAACTTTTAGTTGAAATTTACTAAATACATTTTAAGTGCATCAAAACAAAGGGTGTCCAAAGTCTTACATTTTGTTTTCTTTATAATTTACCTACAGCCTGGTTATCAAAGCTTGTTTCCTGCCAGTATGCTGCAGAGTGAGACCCTACTCTCTGTATGGAAGCAGTGGTCTATTTGAAGAGGTCCAACACACCTTCTGCTAAATCAAAGCCAGGGCTCTCCAATCAGTGGGGAGCATGAGCATTGCTGATTGCAGAGCTGATTGCAGTGAGGCCATTGTTTCCCAAGAGTGAGCAAGAGCCTCAAGACAAAGCACTTCCTACACATAGTGTGAGTGGCATGTTGGCAAATCTTCCTACACATCTGCTTCTTTGTTGTAGGTATAAACGTACCATGCTATCAGGACTAGGGGAGGTCCCAACAATATACTGGAAAAAACACGAGAAAGAGCGTGCACACCAGTCCAGCGAATTATCCTAATAACAATTTTTTATAAAAATAAGCATGTTTCTACTTACAAATGATAAAACAGACAAGACTCATCAATGTAGCAAAGTAGTTCCAATCACTCCACATGCTCATATACTTGGGAGGACATCTAGATCCAACAGGTTTACACGTTTTGAAGGTTATACCCTCTTCTTCAGAACCTCAAAAGTTTTGACTCTGAAGAATAGGGTATAACTCTCGAAATACCTAAGCCTGCTGTATTTAGGAGATGTCCCCCCAAGTGTATGAGCATGTGGAGAGATTTGAACTACTTTGATATCTCTATGAGTCTTGTCTGTTTTATCATTTGTAAGTAGATACATGCTTATTTTTTTAATAAATGGTTATTAGGATAATGTGTTTTTGAGCAAGGGCCTCACTCTGCATCTGCTGACAGGGGACAGGCCTTACTATTTAGACTGTGACTGCTTTAGAAGAAAAAACTGTAAGGGTCCATTAATGTCACATCATACATGTGCATTGAATGCAGGTAAACATTTGTTGATATGTGTTGGTACGCTGTGTTGCAATGTGTTGTGTTTCAACATGCCCCTTTCTCCTCGCTTCCTGGAACATACAAAGGGTCTACAGCATGGCAGGGGAGCCAAACTTGTGCTGGTCTGCTGTTTTTCTTCTGCGTTGATGTGAGTTGTGTTATGCTAACATGCATTACCATCCAGTATCAAAATAAGAAACGTCTGCACCTCACGTGGGCTCCAAGTAAAGTTTATTAGAATATAATAATATCCAAAATGACACCAGAGGACACCAGCAGTGGTCAAGGTAGACGCGTGTCACAGAACAGAAATGTGCTTAATCATGTAAGCAGGTAATGATTAAGAACATTTCTGTTGTGTGAAAAGTGTCTACCTTGACCACTGTTGGTGTCATCTGGTGTCATTTTGGATACTTTCCTATTCCAATAAACTTTATTTGGAGCTCACATCAGGTGCAGCCGTTTCTTATTTTGACAATTTACCATGGAGGCGAGTCGGGCATAGCACTCAGGTATGTGTTCCAGTGGGTGTATCAGTTACACCTGGAGAGGTGAGTTCTTTACATTACCATTCAGTGTGTTGTTTTTTTCTGCTCAGGGACGATGTTGGTAAAATTATTAGAGAAAAATGATTAAACTAAAAAACATTGAAAATAGAGAAGTAGCTTTTATCACAGGATACGATCTGCAATGTTAAAAAGAGTATCAAGAAATATTAGCCCATCCTTTGGAAGGATAACACCCTCAGAAACTTACTCCATAAGAAACCCCATTTCATATACAAATAAACCCCAGGATTGAGAAACATGATAACTAAAAATGTTCTAGACCCCCTGAAAAAGCACATTCTTGAAAAGAGATTATTTAGGCGTGGGAGATGTAATATGTGCAAAACCACTCTACACTCTAGTGTCTCAAACCATTTTTGGTTGAGGCATAATAAAGATCCTACCAAACGTAGCTTTTATGGAATAGATACATTGAGACAAACACATTGAGTTTGGTTGATTTAAATATAGACATTAAACTAAATTGTTTACTTAATGATCATGCATTTGATTAAAGGAAGGGGTATAGATACTTAACAGAGGACATGTCTGCTCACATAATTTGTGATAAAAACATCTTTGCCATTACGTTGCATATTATCTTATATATACTGTGATTCTGTACTTGCCAAATATGCTGCAGAAATCTCCGTTTACTAAGTCTGGCTGTAACCATTTTAACTACGGGCAGCTGAAGCTGCTGCCTGTTCACTTCCTGGATTTACACAGACACACACCTCCAGCCCTGCAATTCTCATTGGCCCTCTTATGACTCATCCCCCTCCCTTCCTGGCAAACTCTCACAAGAGTGAGAGAGAGAGCGGGGCATGATGTTATAAGCCTAGGCATTTGCCAGACAAGAAACAGGAAGTGGGCTGTATAAGGTATTTACTGGCAGAAAAAAATGTTTTACTATCCAAAGTTAAAACAACAAGGGCAGAGGATTTAATAGATGGAAAGTTGAAAAAATTACTGAAGGTCCGCTTTAAAGTGGGAGTCCGGCGACCAATCTTTTTTTTTTTTTTCTTTAGGTCATTGAGACACTTTGCTAATCCCAAAGTAATACTCACAGTTTGGGTGTAATATTTCCGCCTCTGTCTGTTTTCGTACTGAAGAATAACTTAAAAAATGTGATGCTGGCTGTTTCCATCTTGCTGGTGGGCATGTGAAGCCCACAAGCATTGATTTCCTGGATGCGGTGAATGCTGTTCATTCACAGCTTGTTCACGCGCATGATCATTGTTTCCGCACTGAATCTTGGGAAGCCTGACACTAAGCTCCCAGGAGACAGTGCGGCGCCGGGTAAAGGCAATAAACACACCTACTCCCATGGGAGGAGAGACAGGAAGTGCCACAATAAAGTACAACATAAACGTAATTACAGCGATAAAAAAATTTTTCGTGTGGCATTTAAACATCTATGCAATCAACTGAAGGGGGTAAGATTAAGTTAAAAATTTGAGTGGAACCCCGCTTTAAGGAAAATGTAAGGGCATAGAATGTAATATATCCACATAACCACTAGGTGGAAGCCCTGAGTAAGCAGGGTTTAAATAGCGTAAACCAATTAATTATAATTCCATCATTTCACATATCCTCTTATCCTAGAAATAAGTTATGTAGGGATTAGGCCATTAATTAAAATGTAATACATCTAAATGAGCACTAGATGGCATTCCTGAATATCCTCTATTTGGACTAAAGTTAATATTAATCACTTGCCTACTGGGCACTTTTATCCCATTCCTACCCAGGCAAATTTTCAGCTTTCAGCACTGTCACACTTTGAATTACAATTTCGCGGTCATGTAACACTGTACCATATGAAATTGTTCTCATTTTTTTCACACAAATAGAGCTTTTTTTTGGTAGTAGTTAATCACCACTGGGTTTTTATTTTTTGTAAACAAACAAAAAGAAGACCAAAAATTGTAAAAAAAAAAAAAAAATGTATAGATTGTTATACAATTTTGCAGACAGGTAATGTTTCTCCTTCATTGATGTGCG
Source organism: Aquarana catesbeiana (assembly GCF_042186555.1). Classification (NCBI taxonomy): domain Eukaryota; kingdom Metazoa; phylum Chordata; class Amphibia; order Anura; family Ranidae; genus Aquarana; species Aquarana catesbeiana. The sequence goes on along the minus strand of NC_133326.1, from coordinate 464,132,699 downwards.
CTGGTGAGGCTGCACTGATGGACACTGATAGTCTGCACTGATGGGCACTGATGAGGTGGCACTAATGAGCACTGATAGGTGACACTGATGGGCAATGATGAGGTAGCACTGATGAGGCTGCACTGATAGGCGGCACTGATGGGCACTGACAGGTGGCACTGATGGGCATTGATAGGTGCCACTGATGGGCACTGATAGGTGGCACTGATGGGCACTGATAGGTGGCACTGATTAGCTCTGGTAGGCAGCACTGATGGGCACTGATTGGTCACACTGATGAGAATTTACTGATGGGCACTGATGGGTACTAATTGGCAGCACTGATGGGCACTGCTTGGCAGCACTGATGAGCCCTGATTGGCAGCACTGGTGGGCACTGTTGGGACTGCACTGATAATCAAAAAACTGATAATCAGTTTCGTGATTTTAAACTGAACAAATATTTGCTTTGATTTACTGCTTGGCTTTCTTTTAGCTGACCATGACTGAAATTTGGGGAGCCCTGAAAACGGCGTGATTGTGTAAAATTAGAAAGCACTGTGAGTGTTATTTACTAAAGGAAAATACACTTTGCACTAAAAGTGCACTTGAGACTGCACTGAAACCGCACTTGTAGTGCAAAGTGGATTTGCCTTTAGTAAATAACCCTCATTGTCACTGAAAACACCAACTTTACTACAAAAAATGCTTTTGAGCATTGAAAGAAGAAGCCACACATTGTTGATTCTCAATCTTTTTAATCAAAGCATAATCACATGTGCATTTATAAAGGGTTTTTAGAATAAACCAACATGTTTGTTGTATAACAATTTTTTAGGTCACATTAAAAGTAGAAATCACCTTTTAAAGTAAAACAGGCATGTTTAAAACCATAAAAAAATACACAACTCTGGAACTTACAAAGTTCAACTTTTATAGAAAGTGAAGGCAATATCAGACATGAGTATTTATAAACTGTGTTTGATACTGCGTTCAGCAGATGGGGTGAAGTCACCCCTGGAAAAGCCAAATTTTAAAGATGCACACAAATTGCCGAATGTCAACATGTGCTAGCTGCCATCATGGGGGATCAATGGACGTGTTTTGTGGGTGCAACTTCTTCCTCTCAGCTACTTTATTATTGAGGATGGGGTTGCATCCCCAAAACGCCTACATTGATCTCCCGTGATGGCAGATAGCACATGTTGACACACTGTGTGCATCTTCAAAATTTGGCTTTTCTAGAATATGTTAAAAAATTGGCAGAAAAAAAATTGAATAAAGCAGAAATAAGTTAGGGATTTCTAGGGGTTTTAAATTCTCCCTAAAACATCAATGACGTTCTTCATTTTGTTTTGAACATCATTGATTTTTTGCTTGATGTTTTCCAAGGCCCTATTACACCCCATTATCTCTCCGATCAGGATCTGGGCACTTTCACTGGTGAAATGACCTTCTTCCACAACATCATGATCACCTAAAATATAAAAAAAAACACACCATGTATTATAAGTGTGCCGGCATCCATCTCTTACCTGAGCCTGTGGTTGCAGACACTCACCTGTTGTGGTGACTATTTCCACAACATCTCCCTCCTCCTCCTATGCTTGGGTTTGGGGGATTTCCACTTCTTCATGAGGTGGGGGGTCTGTTGTCTCCTCTGATAAGTGGTGTCCTCCGAGTCTTCTCTCTCCTATGTGAAAAAAAAATAGGTATACTTAGCACACAGATATTTGATGGCAGAAATTGGAATATGAAACATTGCTTGGAAGTGGGGTACAATTGTCTCTTTTGGCAGAGTTGCAAGATGAAGAAATATTTTTTTTCCTTTGTCAAGCTTGAATACTTATCTGTTTTGTACAAGCTTCACAGATGGAGTCACCCCTAAAGTATACACTGGAGCACCTGTGTGGGCCCCCTAATAAAAAGGGTGTTCTGGTGTCCCACACTAGTGCTCCTGTGTCCAGATGTGTAAACAGCTGCTGAGTGTCCTCTCCTTATACACAATCTAGTTTGCATTTCATTCTAGTTACTAACCCATCTAGACAACAAAATTATTTTAAGAGAAGTAGGCCATAAAAAATGTATTGAACTGCATCTGGACAAAACATGGTGTTTTATTGGCTGAACGAACAATGTTACCTACGAACGAATAATGTGTCCATGAACATCAAATTTGCCATTTTAAACTGTACAATAGTAAAGAAAAGCACATGGAGCAGCACGAACGTAATAAAAATAAAGAATAGGAACACAGCACAACTACTTACTTTTTTGCAGCACTCTCCTGATCCTTCTATACTGATCGTGCTCCCTGATTTTGAGGTCCGACCACCGCTTCCTCAGTTGATCCTTGGATCAACGTACCCCAAAATTACGGTGCAGGCTCTTCACAACTTTCACCATGATCTTGGCCTTTCTGACATTGGGGTTGGGGTAAGGTCCATACTTCCCGTCATAGTCGTCCCTTTTCAATATGTCCACCATCTCTACAAAGACCATATTTGAGGCTTTAAATCTCCTCTGGGATCGTGACGTTTCTGGCTCCTGCCTTTCCTCCTCCTCCTCCTCGTTGCTGTAATTAGCACGCACCTGCTCTGTCTCCGCCACTGTGCTCTTCCCCACTGTGCTGAATGAGAAGGGGCGGGGAATAGACTAGAAAGAATGTCAGGGACGGGCGGAGTTTCACGCATGCGCAGTGTATATAAAGCAGTATAGGAAGCGCCGATCGTGATAACGAAGGTAACATTTAAACTTGAGCCTGCTTATAGTTTGGCCTATATTGGGACAAGATTAGGAGACTTTAGCCTGACATTAGGGTTTGTCTTGTGTATTGTAGATAAAATGGATGGCTTCAATGACCACAACTTCCTCCCCCTGTTCATAGACAAATACAGAGAGCTGCCCTGTCTGTGGCAGGTGAAACACCCACATTATAATCATAAACAAAAGAGGCAGGCAGCGCTGGAGAAACTGCTGGAGTTGGTGAAGCCAGTGGTCCCCACGGCAACCATCCCCTATTCAAAAGCCAAAATTGGTGGCCTGAGGAGCACTTATCTTAGGGAGAGCAAGAAGGTGCAGGATTCCCAGAGATCCGGAGCTGCAGCAGATGACGTTTATGTCCCCAGGCTGTGGTACTATGAGAGACTGCGATTTCTGACAGACCAGACTGAAGTCAGGGAATCCCTCTTAACCCTTCCTTCCACTCTTCCTTTAACCCTATCTTCCACCCCAGCTGAGGCTTCCGATGTCCAACCTGGGACTTCCAGCCAGGAAGAAGTGGAAGAGCCCAGCTTGAGCCAGGTATAGCATTGTTCTACAGATTTCTGGTCAATAAATAAATGATGTTTACTAGATGTTATTATTGATCACTAACTGATGATTTAATAAAGTGTTTTACATATCAATAGACAGTAGTGGGCAAAAATTATTGGGACAAGAATGAAAAATGCTGGGCTCAGAATGATAGTCTGTTATATTTGTTAATATTCAATTTGCAACAGTCCTGAGATAAAAATTGTGTGTGATTGATGAAGAAAAAATTAAAATTATGTTCCTTTTTCATACACAGGAAGACCTCAGCCAGGGGGAGGCTGTGGAATGTGGCACACAGGAGGAGGCTGTGGAATGTTGCAGCCAGGAGGAGGCAGGGGTTAGTGGCAGCCAGGAGGTGGCCGGGGTAAGTGACAGCCAGGAGGAGGCCAGGCCCAGTAGGAGCCTCACAGAATCCCAGGTTCCTCCCCTCCGCCTTCCAAACAAAAGACCCAGAAAGGGGAGCAACGTGGAGGATTCAGCACTCAGGCTGATTCAGGAGGCTTTTGCGTCCCTCAGAGCCACCCCCACTCGCGAAGAGGCCTTTGCCTGCATGGCTGCCACCAAACTGCAGGACATGCAGGAGGGCCAACGCCTCATGTGTGACGACATCCTTTATAAAACATTAACTAAGGGGGTGAGGGGTGAAATCACACCCAATACCCACCTGTGTGAGTTGCATCATCCTCCTCCTCCTCCTCCTCCCCCTACCACAACTCCACCACCACAGACACAGCTTGGAAGGAAGAGTGGAAGGAAGACAAGAAAGTATGGCCCTGGGTTCAGTCTGGTCTGACAAAAGATGCAGGCTCTTGTATGACCACAGCCTGGGGACATGTATGTCATCTGCTGCTGTTCATGATCTCTTGGACTTCTGGACCAGATTGTACTCCCTTAGATAAGGACTCCTCAGGCCACCAATTTTGCCTGGAAATAATTGATGTGTGCCCTGGGGGCCAAAGGCTTCTCCAATTTCTGCTGTTTCTCAGGCGTTGCCTCCCTCTTTCTTTGGTTAGGACCCCTTAATAAATTTTTGGTTTGTTTTTTTTTTTTTTTTTTCCACAAAAAAGTTTACTGAAAAGGGTAACAGAAGTGTATACATAGTGTTTTGAACAATAATATGAAAAGGAGCATCCATGACATTGTTACAGAAAAGTAAGATAGAAACAATTGTTAAATCAAAAGTCATGGAGGAAAGGATCTTTAGGTTTGAAAACATACGAACAGGACATATCATAAGAAGAGTATTATATGGGAGACCAGCATGAAAACATTGAAAGCAAGATTGCGTGTGTGGATGAGTTATTGTTGTGATTGATTGTTGTCTATAGGCTTCAGTACCTGTCATTCTTTCCAATGTATCAAGGAGAACCTTTTTTTTTTTAAGTGTTGAGGAAAGATCGGCAGTTGGCAAACAGGTTGTGCATAATCTGTTGGTCATTTCAGTACAATTGTGAGAAGATAGTTTAGGTGAAATGGGGTAAGGAGATATGAGAGGAAACAGTAAGGGTAAGAGGGGGGTTTAGAGGTGGAGGGAGGTTAAGGAGAAACGAGAAGAAAAAGGGGAGAGTGGAGAGGAGAAGGAAGGGAAGGATGGTATGGGGAAGGAGCGTGTGGGTGTGGGGCGCCTCCTCTCTAAGTTCTCTTGTCCTTGTTAGGTTTAGGGGGATCAGGTCAAATAAAATTGGTAAGTGGAGTATCATGAAGGAAAGTAGGATCGGAATTGTTCAGTAGTTTTGAAATGTGTCCAGCACGCCCATGTGGCGTTTCATTTTTGAATGCGATCTTGTGATATGTATATTAGTTCTTCCATCTCCTCAATCCCTGCAACCCTGGTGAACCATTCCCTAATGGTAGGTATTTCAGTTGATCGCCAATGGACAGGGATGCAAAGTCTGGCTGCATTGACCATGTGCATGGCCAGAGACTTGTAGTAAGTTTGTTTAGGCAGGGTTGTGTGATGGAGGAGGTATTGAGCCGGGTTGCAATCTAGTGTGTAGGTGGTTACTTGAGTTATTATAGAGTGAATCTCTTCCCAGAAAGGTTGAAGTTCAAAGCACTCCCACCATATGTGGATCATAGATTCTACCTCCCTCTTGCATCTCCAACATATGTTTGAAATTGTAGGTGTGAATTTATGCAAGCGGAAAGGGGTTCTGTACCATTTTGTGACTATTTTATAGCCATTTTCTTGAATCGCCGCATTTAATGATCCCTTATGTGCATATGTGTTAATGGTTTCCCACTCTTCATCAGTAAAAGTTTTTTGCATGTCCCTGCCCCAAGATATTCAAGCAGGTTCCTTCTGTGGTTGATGGGAATCATCCTGGAGAAGGGAGTATATAAAGGATATTAAGTGTCTTTGAGGGGTAGTAAGGGAATAGAGAGCTTCAAATGGTGTGAGCTTTCTTATCCATGTATTAATGGGATCTTTGGAGGCAAAGAAATGTCTCAATTGTCTGTATGACCAGAAGGGAAACGCTTTTGTGCGAGACATTGACATCAAACCGTCGTAGGAACGGAGTTGACCTTTATGAAAGAAGTGATGAATCAGGATTTCATCATGTGGCCATTCTTGTGATAGAAATGTAGTTGACATTCCCAGGGAGAAATCAGGGTTTCCCCTCAGGGAAGTCAATGGTCCTGGTTGGGAGGATATGTGGTGAGAGGAAATTGCTTTGCAGAAGTCTAATAGTGAGGGATATATTAGTGGGTGTGTTTTGATAGCATGTGGCCAATTTTTTGTTGAAATCCAGGGGAGAATGTGTAGGGGATTGTGCAAGAAGGAGTCCTCCAACATAACCCAAACCAAATTTTCCCAGTTTGTGAGTCTTCCAGTCAATTATTCTAGTCAAGTGACAAGCTAGATAGTATTTGTGGAGGTTCGGTACGGCTATTCCCCCTTTGGTCTTAGTACTTGTCAGTCGTGAGTATTTAATGCGTGGGGTGTTGTTATGCCAGATGAAGGCTGTACAGGCTTTCTTGTAAATTGAGAAAAAGGAGGAAGGTAAGTGAATAGGGATCGTCTGTATAAGATAAAGGAAACGGGGGAGAACGATCATTTATATTAAGGCCGAGCGACCAAACCACAAAACATTTAGGTTAGCCCAGTTTTTCATGTCCGCTTGGACCTTTGAAAGAGTGCGTAAAAAATTGTAGGTCATATAGGTTTGTCAATCGTCTAGTAATTTGGATGCCAAGGTAAGTGATAACATCTTTTTTCCATTGGAAAGGGAAGGAGTCTTGACAGTGTAATGCTTCTTGTGAGGGTACAGATATGTTTAAGGCTTGACACTTGGAATAGTTAATTTTTAGGTTCGATAGGGTACCAAAGTGTGCGATGTCTTTTAGCAGGTTGGGCAGGGACGTTCGCGGCGCCTGCAGGGACAGTAAAATATCGTCCGCGAACACGGCTACTTTAAATTCTTTGTTGTTGATAGAGATGCCTTGAATGTCTGGATTTGCTCGAATTTTATTAAGGAGGGGTTCTAAAGTTAGGATAAATATCAGGGGGGATAATGGGCATCCCTGACGAGTGCCGTTGCTGATAGGGAAGGCGTTCGACAGGAGGCCATTTGCTTTAACCCTTGCTAAGGGATTAGTGTATAAAGCATGTGTGTAAACATGCGTAGTGGCAGGCCAATACCTTTTAATACCTCTCGCATGTAGTCCCAGGCCACCCTGTCGAATGCCTTCTCAACGTCTAGTGATAGGAGGAATCCCTTGGTTTTTGAGATGGTGAGCCAATGTTGGATATTTAAAGTGCGAATAGTGTTGTCCCTGGCCTCCCTACCAGGGACAAAGCCCACTTGGTCAGTTGAGATGAGGCCAGGGATGAGGGGTAACAGTCTGTTCGCTAACATTTTCGCATAGAGTTTAATGTCTACGTTTAGCAACGATATGGGTCTGTAATTAGAGACCTCTGAAGGGTCTTTTTCTTCTTTGGGTATGACCGCCACATGGGCTTCTAGCATGTTGCCTGGGGAAGTGAGTGGATTCGATAGGGAATTAAATGCTGCTACCATCCTATGTGCGAGAGCATCTGAAAAGCTTTTTTAGTATATTAGGGGAAGGCCATCCGGGCCTGGGCTTTTACCTACTTTCGTTTGTTTGATTGCTAGATGGAGTTCTTCAGTGGTGAGCGGGAGTTCTAGAGCTTCCGCTTGTTACACGGTAATAGGTTTGGGGCAATGTTCATTTAGGAAGTCTTTTATTTGGGAGTTTCGGTCAGTCATGTCAGTTGATTCGATAGAGGGTCGAGGAAGGTTGTAAAGTTTAGAATAGAAGTTTTCGAAAGATTTGGTGATGTCTTCATTCTTAGAGAGAAGTGTCCCATGTTTATCTCGGATCTGGTGAATGATCGAAGTAGATTTAGCAGCTCGTGCGGGCTAGAAGTCTTCCGCTTTTGTTACCGTGCTCATAAAACACTCTCTGTCTAAGAATATATTGTCGTCTGGTGCGTTTTCCTAATTCGTTCATCAGAGAAGAGCGGGCGTATAAAAGGTCCTGTAGTGTGTTCTGTGAGGTAGACTGTTTGTGCGCTGCTTCAAGTTTTTTGATCGTTTTGATAAGTGATGTGATCTGTTCCTGGTGTGTTTTCTTTTCAGAAGTTGCTAACGCTATTAGTTTACCCCTAATGACACACTTGTGTGCTTCCCAGAGTGTGACGGGTGTAGTGTCTGGGGTAGAATTTTCTTGAAAATATAATTGGAGTCGGGGATTGATTTGTCTTTGAATTTCTGGGTCTTTTAGGAGGGATGGGTTCAACCTCCAAGTTTTGGAAGTGGTTTTAATTTCCGGGAAAGTAATAGTCATCATGATGGGGTGGTGGTCAGACAAGAACATTGGTTCTATTGTGGCATGTGATAGGACAGAGAGATCTGTCTGGGAGAGGAATAAGTAGTCTATTCTAGAGTACTTCTGGTGTGGAGAAGAGAAAAAGGTATAGTCCTTAAGGATCGGGAACATGGTACTCCATGTGCGTGGAGGGTCAAGGTTTGTAGTTGAAGTTTGATCTGTCGTAGTGCCCGATATGGAAGCGTGGATGTTCCTGTAGATGAGTCCAGTGTCGGGTTTAGTGGGACATTAAAGTCTCCACCCAGAATTACTATACCTTCTTGAAAGGTGGAAAGGAGGTCACAGATCTCCCTGAAGAATGTTACTTGGTGTGCGTTCGGGCAATATATATTTGCAAGCGTAATTGGTTTGGAGGCAAATGTGCCCTTGATAAAAATGAATCTTCCGTCATGGTCAATCAATGAGTCAGTTAACTTGAAATCAGCATGTTTCGAGATGAGGATGGAGGCTCCTTTAGTCTTGGAGGTTGGGTTTGTAGAGTGTAATACTCGTGTGTAAACCTGATTTGCTAGTTTGGGAACAGCGTCCGTGCGGAAGTGAGTTTCCTGTAGCAACAGGAAATGTGCTCTGTGTTTCGTTAAAGCAGAGAGGACCTGTGACCTCTTCTCCGGAAGGTTGAGGCCCTTCACGTTAAGTGATAGGTATTTCAGTGACAGGAGTTGTTTGGTTGATTTTCTTTGCTGCATGATGTATGTTTAGTTAAGGGAGGTAGGTAATGTCAGGTGAATCGAACTGGTAAAACCTAATGTCTCTTGTGTGATAGAAGGAAAACAGTTCAGCGTTTCTATGAGGGGGGAGAGGGAGGAGCGGCATCAGGGAAGGAAAGGGGTTAAATAAAAAGAAAAAAGAAAAGGGGAAAAAAAAAAGGGGGGGGGGTAAAGGGGATTCAGCAGGGATAGGGTTAAGGAAAGGGGGTTGGAAAGAAAAGAAATAGGGGGTATCCGAGTACCGGAGGGGAAGGGGGGTAAAGATATGTATGTAAGATGTGGTGGATGTACCTCTGTGTTTCCACCAAAGTATTAGTGTGGTCTATTACCAGAGGTGGTTGTAGGCTTGCTTAACCACCTAGGGGAGGAGGTCCGGATTGTCAGCTCTAGAGAGGACGAAGGGGATAGGCATATGTAAAAGAGGGATCTATGGATGTTATGTGGGTGTATGATTTGAAAAAGGATTCAAGGTGTAAGGAGCAGGAAAATGTTTTAAGGGTAATTCTGTAATAAATGGTATCTTTTAGGTTGTATTAGGACATAGTTAGTACCATGGGTATAATGGAATTAAATGAAAAACATTAGAGTAAATTATTAGGAGAGAAAAACACTAGTCTCTTAATAAGTAATATTGAACAGTAAAATGAACATTTAAGTAATGATTCAACGTCGCTGTGCAGGAACAGAAATTGTAGAACGTCATAAACCTTCCCAGTGTCAGACTCTTGGCTTATACTTATCAGTGGGGTATTGCTGGGTCAGTAGGTAGGTATTTTGATCTGGAAAGTTCGGGGGATATTACTTATATACTATCGTGTCTAATGAAACATCTATTGAGTAGTTATAGTAGCCACAGGGTCGCACAATAAATGTCTTAGGATAGTCCCTGGCTGCAGCATTAGTATAGCAGGGTAAGGGTTCTATGTGGTCATCATTGGAATGATAGTTTAGGTCTGTAGTGCATTTCACTTCTTAGGGTTCAACATGGCTGCAAAGAATCAGGAACCAAGGGTGCCTGGTAATTAATCCTAACACGGGTGAGGGAAGGGTAATTTGGCCTAAAAGATCACATGTAGCTGTGTCCAGGCCACCTGCGATCAAGTGGAGCAGAGTCTGAGCCTGGGAAGAACACCTAGATAGTTTTGTTTCTACATTTCTTTTACAGTTACAAGGTACATCAAAAATAGAAGTAGGTTCTGGGACACGTTACCAAGGGTAGGATCGGTAGTATCAGATATTAAGCATAACATGAGTTCTCCTATGGAAAAATGACTCCAAATACGGTATGCGTGTATGAGCGACATCAGTACCTTGTAGAAGAGTGGGTGGGCTCCAGATCTAGGTCAGATGTGACAGAGTAATACATGAGATGCCAAGAGTTTCTGGGATCCAGTGCTTGAACGAAAACAAAGAAAAAAGGGGAAAAAACCCCCCAAAAAAACCACAAGCATAGCAAATAAACAGTTCAGGTAAGAGTATAAATCAGAACAGTTCAGAGGTAGTCCAACTTACTAATGTAGGTATGGAGATAGAAGGAGGAAAAATCAGGAGTAGATCATGCTTCCTGATAACCTCTACGTGGGGTGATGGCGCCTTCTGAACAAATGTGAGGGCATGTCCCTTCTCGATGAGCGGTTCCCAGGTGATGAGTTCTCCAGTCTGCGGCGTCTGGAATGTGGACGTTGGGCTTTGGGTGACGCACTGTGGGAGACAGGTTTCCACGGGTCGGAGGGGAAGTAGAATGAATACCATTCTGGTATGTCCACCAAAGGAATGTCCAATTGCTCGCAAAATGTGGGTAGATCTTCTGGGGTCTGGAGGAGGGCCGTGCGTCCTCTGAGAGTGGCAGATAAGCAGAAAGGGAATTTACACCTATATCGGATGTTGCGGTTGCATAGTACATCCAGCCAGGGGCGCAGGGAGCGCCTGTTCTGCAGGGTTATCTGCGAGAGGTCCTGAAAAAGTTTAATGTCTGCCCCATTAAATGCCATGTGCCCCCGTTCTCTTGCCTTTCTCAGTATTTCCTCCTTGAGGGGGAAATTTACGATACAGCAGATAATGTCTCTGGGGGGGTTCAGAGTCGCAGGGAGGGGGTCTGAGAGCGCGGTGTGCTCGTTCCATTTCTATGGGGGAGTCAGCAGGGCGGTCAAGAAGGTTGTTAAAGATGGAACACACTGTCTGTGGGATGGCATTTGGCTCTATGCTCTCCGGTACCCCTCGCAGTCTAATATTATGTCTGCGTCCCCGGTTATCTAAATCGTCTACCTGTTAGTGTAGTTCAAATATATGGGGTAACTGTTGATCATAAGATTTTTGCACTTGCCTGATGGCTGCAGCCTGCAGCTGGGAGGTCTCTTCCACTCCTGGATATCTGTCTTTAGGTCAGATATTACTGTCGTCAGGGTGTGTTTGATGTCTAATGCGACATTTTGCAGGTCTCTCTGCAGGTCTAGAAGGCTTGGTGGAGAATCGCGGGGTTCCCTGTTAGCGATCCCGCCACTCCGTCAAGTGAGCTCGAGGATGAGGCCTGTGAGGCCTGTGAGGCCTGCGTCTCCACGTGTTGGCCTGGCGGACGTGTGCGGAACATCTCCGGGATGTTGTTGCTGAGTTGGGTCCCGGTTTCTTTCATGGTACGGGGAGTTGAGGCATTCCTGTTGGATCTGCCCATGATGGTTTTGTGCCTGGAAATCCATAAAAGTCAGCTTTTTCGTCCTCTCTGTGCGTAAGCTCTTGCTTCAAGCAGCCATCTCGGGTCCCGTCCAAGCCACGCCCCCTTTTGGTTTATTTTATTATACCCGCCTATGTGTGTTTTCCTTCAAAAAGGACAGTTTGTTTGTGAGGAGGCAGGTACATTTCAAAAATACAATGTGAAATTAACAAGAGACACCAACACCAAGCAACCTCCTTGAGATTAAATAATACAATATAATAACGGTGTTGTGGTAACTTGACACACAAAACACACCCAAAACTATTCTGGAGTAAAAAAAAAAATAACAGGAGATCAGGATTTAAAAAAATAAAAACAAAAAAAAAATCTAAAAACATCCCCCAATTTTTTTTTTTTCGGGAGATGTGACAAATAAAAATATTATATTTATGAAATCACGATAAAGAATAAAGAAAGAAGTTTTTAAGAAGTCTGTGTGAATATGAGCAGCAAAACAACTTCATTCTTCTAGCATTATAAAGAAGAAGAGAGTGCGCTGCATTAAACAATTTAAAACATTGCAGCGTGGCAAAAGTGATATATCCATTCCTAACGCTAATTTTACCAAACCGAGCAGTTTCATCTCGGAATTTATTCTGAGCATGCGTGCCACTTTGTGCGTCGGAATTGTCCACACACGGTCGGAATTGACACGAACGGATTTTGTTGTCGGAAAATTTTATAGCCTGCTCTCAAACTTTGTGTGTCGGAAATTCCGATGGAAAAAGTCCGATGGAGCCCACACACAGTCGGAATTTCTGACAACAAGCTCCGATCACACATTTTCCGTCGGAAAATCTGACCTTGTGTACAGGGCATAAGACGTTTTATATTTTGAACTGTCTAGAAACACACGGTGTGTAAAACACTAGAGGAGTGCTTTAAATTAGGAAGTATAATCGGCCTTTAACCAATCATAGTACAGCAATGGGTATATTATACTTCAAGAAAATGGTGGCAACCTGATGACGCCATATCGAGATGCCTGGTTGGGTCATTGTTGAGAGCTCCGTGTTGTCGGTGACGTCACATCTGGCTGAGGTGGGACACATGACGATTTCTTGGAGAGAACGGCTGGTTCTTGGCACATCTAAATGTAAATGCAATAGACTGGCTGTATTTTAATTGTTGATTTTAATAAACGTGCTGTACTATATACCTATCATTTTTGGGGATTTGTGATTCCATATTGGATGTGAGAAAGGAGAACACACTGGATGCCGTGTCCATCCAGTGTGTTCTCAGGCTGTATACTGTAGGTCTTTATGACCACAAGGATCTTGTGAGTGTCCTCCTAAACCATACATGGTGGAGCACTTTGTTTGGGGAGGTAGCACATTTTTCACAGTCATTCTTAAGATACGGTGGATGGGACTAACTGGCTTTTTTTAGAAAATTGTATAGGGGGGGGAGGATTGCAAGGATTATAGCGGTGCCAAAAATACACAAACTAACTTAGATAAAAAGCATAAACATTTTATTGGGAAAATTTATAAAAAAGACATAAACGAGGTGTGCAGTTACAGATTCAGACAATTAAAAACATTTGTAGCGAGATTTTACGGGAATCAGCCAGGAGAATGTGGCGGCCAGTTCCGTAGACAGGTATATTGAAAGTCCTACATGTTTCGCCAGATGTGGCTTCTTCAGGGACAGGTGTTTATGTCTTAAAGCGCTACTAAACAGTCTATGAAAAAGATATGTAACAATCAATACCAAATATATCATAATCAATTTCAAATTAGTTCCAATAATAAATAGATTGAAAAAAGTAGATACACAATTTGTTATGTTTGCGAGCTGTCACACATGAACCCACACGCATATGCCCGGAATGTATCAGCAAGTACCACATCCCAAAAAGGCGGGCATCACCTCACCCACCCCCAACCAGGCTGGAACACCCACAAGATGAAAAGAGGGGGCTACCTGTAAGTCACCAGGGATGGGCACAAAGAACTCCCGAAGCTAACCCCTGAGCTCGGGGTACAGTAGGAGGCTGCAGGGGGCAAAGAGGAGGACCAGGCAAAAAGTATATTCTAAAAAAAGAAAACAAGTATAGAGATTATAGTAGATCCCAAATTAATTGGGGCACAAGGGGTATATAGACACATAATAGGACTAAGAAGTCTCTGAATACTTACAGATTTTATTTAAAAGAGTTGTATATAGGACATGGGAACACACTGAATTTGTAACGTAGCAACTGCCTCTTGTCACAAATAGGGTCCAAATACAAAATACCTGAAAGTAACAAACATAAACGAAGGATAAAGGAAAAGAAAATTATATATTTAAATTGTATGAGTATATAAGCATCCAACAGGAATGTGTTGGGAAAATATAAATGGTGTTAACATGGTTACTGATGGGGACTAATATGGGAAAAAAAAGATAGGTGTATAGCACTTACCCGTAGGGGTAGAGCAGTACATTGGTTGGATAACTAGTGCTGGAATTACATCTGCTAGTGACACCGCGTTTGGAGTGCTAAGGAGATAGATAAACATGTAAGACACCAAGCCCATGTAAGCTTGCTGTCTCAAAGCAACACCCATCTGTTCCATAAAAAATAGTACATACCATGTAGAGATGTTGGTAACAAATCCATGTCCTATGAATCCCTAGGCGCTGGCACGGCCTGGGATGCCGGCGCTCTTATGCCCCCCAACACACGTGCGGCGTCTGACGTCACCGCACGTGTGAGCAGACAAAGGAACCACTGCGCATGCACCACTCGCCGCCGCCTACGGGCCTACAAGGTCCAGAAGGCATAGCGAGAGTGTCGGAGTGACGTGTGTTAATACGTCACCGACACTAGCGCTGTACTGAAGGGCCAGTGACAGCCGTTCAGTACCCTGGAGGTGGAAGGATTAAACGATCACCAGATGCCATGGCTGGGGGCGGGCAAATGCAAATTGCAATGCCCTTGGGTGTCCATACAGCCAGGGTATCCATGTGGGCTCAGGCAGCAGCACCGGAAGACTTCCACACCACCCACCTAGCTCCTAACGATAGCCAGATGTAGGGATCATGCAGCCAGCCCGGCAAGGAAGTGAGAGAAGGGGGGCGCCCCCCAAGGGCATGCAGGAACCAGCAGGGACATCCCGGGAATACTTAGAGCGGGTAGAAACAAGCCTGGGACCTGTGGAATGTAGCCCGCACACCATGGGCAAATATGAAAGGGAGGGGGGAGGGAGAGAACCAAGTCAGCAGCGTGTGTCCTGTATAGACAGGTATGACAGCTCGCAAATTACATACATGCATAGTTAAAAGCATAATAGTGTACCAAATAATATAGAAGTTTAATTCTGAAAGGAATTATAGATATGCAATGAAAAAAAGGAAGATATTAGTGGTAAACAATATAGTTGATATATTGATAAAAAATTATACGCCACTGTCATATATCGATGAATAAAGGCTATATCCTAATCGACCAGGGCCGACCCTCAATGTGGAGAATGCTTGTGGCGGGAGGAACGTATTATAAAAGGGTCTATAAAGATACCTACATAAAGGGGATATTTACAGAAATGACTTAAAGCTGATATATTCATTAAGTCCTGGGTGTCGAGTGGCATCCAAGATATGTATCCATTTTGTCTCTAGTTGTAATAGTTTTTGATCGATATCGCCTCCTCTGGCATGTGCAGGGACATGTTCGAGGGCTGTAAAGCATACAACATGGGGATTAAAATTGTGGTAGTCCGCTACATGACGATTAATCGAAGTGGATGTCTTGTGTTTGTACAGAGGTTTGATGTGGTCACGAATCCGTATGTGAAATGCACGTTTGGTTTTCCCGACATAGTAACTGCCACAGATACAGGTAGCCAGATAAACTATGCCTATGGATTGACAGGTAACCTTATGTTTAATTTTATTAATTTGGCCGTTTGGTAACAGAGTTTCACGTGTATCATAAATGAAATCGCACATGTCGCAGTTTCCACAGGGAAATGTGCCAAAAGTTGTCAATATAAGATCAGATTTAGGTGCATGGTGACTAGTTATGATTTTATCTCTCAGTGATGGAGAACGTCGATAGGTAATCTGAGGCTCGGATTTAATGTATTTTTTGATGGTGTTGTCAGCAGTGAGAAGAGGCCAGAACTTCTTGAGAATATCTCTGACCTCACTGTGATGTTGTGAAAATTCAGTTATCACACGGACAGGTTGAAATTCGTCCGTGTTTTTATTCGAGTAGATTAGTTTGTTCCTATCGAGTTTCTTGACTTTGTTGAAGGCTTGTTTTAACAACCTATGGCTATATCCTCTTCTTTTTAGTCTCTCATATAAATCCTGAGAGGCTGCAAAGAAGTCCTTGTCGTGCGAACAATTACGTTTAATGCGAAGATATTGGCTTTTCTTTTTTTTTTTTCCCATATTAGTCCCCATCAGTAACCATGTTAACACCATTTATATTTTCCCAACACATTCCTGTTGGGTGCTTATATACTCATACAATTTAAATATATAATTTTCTTTTCCTTTATCCTTCGTTTATGTTCGTTACTTTCAGGTATTTTGTATTTGGACCCTATTTGTGACAAGAGGCAGTTGCTACGTTACAAATTCAGTGTGTTCCCATGTCCTATATACAACTCTTTTAAATAAAATCTGTAAGTATTCAGAGACTTCTTAGTCCTATTATGTGTCTATATACCCCTTGTGCCCCAATTAATTTGGGATCTACTATAATCTCTATACTTGCTTTCTTTTTTTAGAATATACTTTTTGCCTGGTCCTCCTCTTTGCCCCCTGCAGCCTCCTACTGTACCCCGAGCTCAGGGGTTAGCTTCGGGAGTTCTTTGTGCCCATCCCTGGTGACTTACAGGTAGCCCCCTCTTTTCATCTTGTGGGTGTTCCAGCCTGGTTGGGGGTGGGTGAGGTGATGCCCGCCTTTTTGGGATGTGGTACTTGCTGATACATTCCGGGCATATGCGTGTGGGTTCATGTGTGACAGCTCGCAAACATAACAAATTGTGTATCTACTTTTTTCAATCTATGTATTATTGGAACTAATTTGAAATTGATTATGATATATTTGGTATTGATTGTTACATATCTTTTTCATAGACTGTTTAGTAGCGCTTTAAGACATAAACACCTGTCCCTGAAGAAGCCACATCTGGCGAAACATGTAGGACTTTCAATATACCTGTCTACGGAACTGGCCGCCACATTCCCCTCGCTGATTCCCGTAAAATGTCGCTACAAATGTTTTTAATTGTCTGAATCTGTAACTGCACACCTCGTTTATGTCTTTTTTATAAATTTTCCCAATAAAATGTTTATGCTTTTTATCTAAGTTAGTTTGTGTATTTTTGGCACCGCTATAATCCTTGCAATCCTCCCCCCCTATACAATTTTCGAAAACATTGGGATGAGGTGCTGTATTACATTGAGGACCACCCAACCACCTCTTCTTTGGCTTTTTTTAGAATAAAAGCATCACACAGAATATATTTTTTGTATACTTTTTGTTTATTCTAGGTTCATGGTGGACAATTGTGAAGTTTATGTGGACACTTTTTGTTTTTGATTTGCTTGATATCATTTTCTGGTAAAACATAATCATTGGATGTAACACCTAACACACTGCTGGCACATCCCAATCACATTGTGTTGGTCTAATAAGGTGAACATTATATATTAAGGGACCTTTTTGGTTTTGCACAATATGTAATATATTTTGGCATAAAGAGAAGTAGCACCTTACTTAACCTATTTACTATTCAGCATGTTGTGTTGTACTAAATAAAGTTTTCTCTCCAAAAAATGCTTCTAAACACAACTGCCTATAAAGGACTGTAAACACTACGCTACGGTCCGTCTTCATCCAATTCCCCATACAGGAGAGCGGCGCTCTGACAGGTCGGTCACTGCACAGTGTGCAGAGACAGACCTGTCATCTGCCTGCTCAGCTCGGATCAACGGAGCAATCCCCTGCTGAGCAAAGCGGAGCCCGTACACGGACACATCCATGTGAAAGGGCCCTTAGAGGTCCTTGCTTTGGCATGAGCTGAAAAAATATGCACACATCTAGTGTGCATGGATTGAACACTTTTTGTTTTGATGCACCTGGAATGTGTTTAGCTGATTCAAACTAAAGGTTTAATTGGGCTTTAATATTTTTATTTCTCTATTCAGAGATCATATTTTCAACACAGATCAACCAAATATAGCATAAATCTAACATAAAACATTAAGGTGACAGATTTTTTAAAAATGTTGTTCCTTTTTGTATGTATTATAACTTAATTATGTGATGAAATAATGCAGTACCTGAAACTGCATAAGACACTAAAAGGGCAGTTACAATGTATACGTCATTTTTGGATGACCTTGACATTGTTCTTCTTTGTTTTTGGCACTTTTGGAAAGTGACACATTCTGTCTCAGTGGTAGGGTCAGCTGCTTTAAATTACAATAACAGAGGTAGGGCAGGCATACAAAGATTCCTGCAAAGCTTGACCTGCTGGTGGTTTTATATATATATATATAATTATCTGAACAGAAAGAAGACATTTTAATGATCATTTAAGGAATACACTTTACATTGGTGGAAAAGTACAGCACAGGCAAGGAAGCCTAAGGCAGAATAAAAACTTTTGATCTAATACAATCCCTAAATAATATGGTCATTGTGCTCCAAGTAAATTGGCAGATTATTGTACTCTGAATGTGATAGACTTTATTGACTTGGAAAGTCATTTTTGCTGCAGTGCTTAAAGAGGGTTACAAATGCCATTATGTTTAAGGTCAAATATGATGAATGCATAATGTCTTTATACATTTTTTTCTTTTCTTTTTTTTTTTTTGTTAAGTGATATGGATTAATTTCAATCCATTAATCTTGCTTTGTCACTTTTCAACCTTTTCATTTTATACAGGATACTCGACATCTGAGACCGAACATGTCAGTATTTATTTTCTATAGATGGCTTTCTAAAAAGTAAACTCTTCCTAACAGAAATATGTGGGCCTCAATTCTGGCCATCTTCTGGAAACACTGATTGCCTGGCTGTTAGGCTGATCCTTTGCGTTCATTCTGTTGGGTCAGTTTGGTAATCACAACAATGTAATGT
>NC_133326.1:463134040-463209040 GCF_042186555.1 Aquarana catesbeiana | reverse complement strand
TCAATCCACTTCACAATTATGTTTCACTTTGTGTGGGTCTATCACATAAAATCCCAATAAAATACACGATTTTGGTTGTAACATGACAAAATGTGGAAAATTTCAAGGGGTATGAATATTTTTTCAAGGCACTGTAATTAAGACCTAATATGACCTAATATGATTCTCTCTGTTCTTTGGAAATGGTCTTTTTCACCCAGTAGATACCTACATTCTTACTCTACTCTAACAACCTCCAAGGTAGTGTTCCTTGTAGCCATTAGGGATGTGAATAGGGTTTGAGTTGGGCATGAGTTCGGCCAAAACCCAGTTGGCCTGCAGTTCAGTAAAAGGGCAAACAAACTGGCCATATTTGGCTGGTTAGTCCGTCTGAACCTTTGGTTGGGATGGGTGGAAGTCTGTCATTTAGGTTTAGTAGCACATTTGCTGCAAAATGACATCACAGATCCCTAGATACTTCTGTATATAAGCAAGCCAGTGGTAATCTGTCATTTGAGAAGGGTGAAGTGTTGGTGGATATTTCTGGGCATGGTAGGTTA
This sequence comes from Aquarana catesbeiana, assembly GCF_042186555.1. Classification (NCBI taxonomy): domain Eukaryota; kingdom Metazoa; phylum Chordata; class Amphibia; order Anura; family Ranidae; genus Aquarana; species Aquarana catesbeiana. The sequence continues at coordinate 463,208,501 of NC_133326.1, read as the reverse complement.
TCATTGTGGCAGGTCAACATCGTCAAGCAGCACTCATTGAACTACACAATTTTTTTAATAAAGAACTTTTTAATGATTTGGGTATTTTTATTTACTATTTACATTTGTCAGGTGGACTTCTTGAAATCCCCTTTTTTCTAACTGGGGCTTTCAACTTCAGATAAGCCCATCATCTTGTGAATAAGTACAGGGTACATAGTGCCTCCTGATATTCATTCACTAAAAAGTATAAATAAGTAAATAAAGTATAAATAGTAAATAAAAATAAATAAAGTAAACACGTAAAAAAATAAATGAACAACATCCTCCAATTTAAATTCAATGTCAATTACATGATCCAGCCATGTAAATCCATATCAATCACAATGACCCACCTACACGATGACTCACTGCACCGCTAATTTTTGCTTCCTGCTACTCCTGTAGCAAATGACAGATCTCCACCAGCTTCAATAGATCTCCACCAGCTCCAATATGTCACCCAGCATCACATCATGACCATATTAGGTCAATAATGTCACCCATGATGCTCAGCTCATTTGTTTACAAACAAGCTGGCGGGGATCTTTCATTTAGTGGAGGCAGTGTTTGTAAGAAAAAAAGTAACTTTTAATATTTTGGAATATGTTGCATCGCTGAACAATGTTACCCACGATAGATGTACAATGCTGTGAAAATGTATTTGCCTCATTTCTGATTTTTGATTTTTTTGCATATTTGTCACACTTAAATGACTCAGATCATCAAACTAATTTTATTATTACAAATTAGAGAAAAGAGGGGCTTGAGGCCTCTGCTGAGGCCATGGGACTTTAGGGGTGCTCAATGGACAAGAAGAAAAGTAACAAGAGTAAAAAAATATGTACTTAATTAATAAATCTTTTTAAAAAAACCTTTTTCGTATAAAAAGACAGACATGAAAACAGAACAATTTATGTAATTCCAAAATGAATCTATGCAAATATGATACAGAGCTTAATATCACTTTCTCGACATGTTTCGTTTTCTAAAGCTTCTTCAGGAGATATAGTGTGGCATCTGATCAACTACAAGATGAAAAATGAATAATAAATAATAAATGTTCATGTCCAAAAATATGCATGATAATCATATTGGTTACACTCAAATGTATATCATCATTAAATTAATGTACATCAGTGTATTTTGTGTAAAGATGTACAAGGTATGAATATCACAGGCACAACATACCAAAAAAAAAAAAAAAAAAAAAAATTACAAAAAAATATATATACATACATTTGAAAAATGAAAATAAAAGGTAATAATTAATTACAGTAAGCATGAAAAAAAATATATATAAATAATATGATCTTTTTTTGTATTGTATTAGATTTTTTTATATAGAATATAAATTCAATTGAGTCTTACCAATGTTGTGTAAAGACTGGAAATGTCTGTAGGTTGGAAGATCCAAATTGTGCTCAAGGCGTTATGCCCTTCAAGACTAGTCTACCATAGAGGGCTTGCAGAGAGGGATAAAAAAAAGGAAAGAAAATTCCAATACAAAGAGTAAAGGAAACTCTCTGTGGGAATCAAAAAATATATAATAATATCAGCTGAAAAATTCATTCAAAAGGTAGGTATTATAAAAGATACTAAGAACAAAAAGCCAGCAGAGGCAGTAAAAGGTTTAAGGTACCTTGTGAGATGAATAGAATCAATTGGGTATTGAAATTGCAATCAAAAGATGGTTAAAGACACAATTGCCTCTTAAATGGGGGGTTCCTTAATGGGACATGGGAGTAAGCGCTGCTTTACAAGAGGTATAACTGGCCCACACACAGGATCCCGTAGGTCAGGCAGCCTGCGCAGATGCTGTACTTCCCATGAGTGGGAACCTATAAATTCAAAGGGAGTAAAACAATGAATACATGGATTTGATTATATTATAAGGAATTCAAAGACAAATCTATAGCATACAGCCAAGGGATATGGAAACTTACTGATGGAAGTATTGAAAGAGGACACAAGGGTAGTCCGCCAAAGGGACCGCGACGTTACCCGCCTCACGTTCGGGGAGAAATGCTAGAAGGTGGCGGGGAAATCCCCGCTTTATACCCCCTCCGACGTGACGGCGTCTGAATTGCCATCATGCCGCGGACCGGAAAAGGAGGCCGCGCATGCATGCGCATCAGGGCTCGCAAAATGGTGACGGCGCTCATGACGCAACTGCGTTCATTGAGCAGCGGCCATTTTTAAAAATCTCGTGCCCAAAACTGGGCACTGAAAAGAAAACCACCAAAATGCAAGGGGGCGGAGAAGCCTCTCGATCTAGGAGGAATGAAGGGAATGGAAAAATAAAGGACCCAGGTGTAGCGGTCACAAGCAGTCCCCATGGATAGGGCACAGAGCTGTCGGCGTATTGATTAAAGACCCACAGCAAAGTGCCCCGGGTGTCTGTGCATACCTAAAAAAAGATGGAAAGAAGACTGGAAGGGCAAAAGGCACAAAAGCAGTTTTTTATAAATAATAAAAATAATGAAATGATCATAAAGAGTGGCAGCAATCATACCTAATTGATAAATACAATAGATGATAATAAAAAAAAAATTAAAGGAAAGGTTTAAAGCTTAACATATCATTTAACCCAGGATATTTAAGGGCATTTAAAGCAAAAATCCACCTAGTTTCTCGTTGCAGCAAAACCCTCATAATCTCCTCCTCTTTCATTGGGGGGGGCATATTCAAGGGCAAAAAAAATGCATTTTTTTGTCATCAAAATGATGACATAGGCCTATATGACGGTTGATGGGGGTCTCTAACTTCTTTTTGGTGAATAGGGAGACATGATCTCTGATTCGGTGGAAAAAAGGACGTTTTGTTTTCCCCACATAAAAAGCGTTGCTTTTTAAATAGACCACACCGATGGATTGGCAAGTGGCCAAAAAGTTTGGGTTATAAATCTGTCCGTTGGGAAGAGCAATATTACGTGATGAGTAGATATATCTACAGAAGTTACACTTTGACATGGTCCAGTTCCTTTAATATTGGTCTTATCCTTGGAGGTAGGGGCATAGTGACTGTGGACAATGTGGTCCCTGACCGAACGGGAACGTCTATAAGTGATTTCCGGATAATCTGTGAGATGTTTAGAGACATTGGGGTCTCCCATCAGTAAGTACCAGTGTTTCTGAAGGAGATCCCGTACTTGCTGGTGTTGTCCTGAAAAGTTAGTGATTAGTCTCAGACCAGGATCCGGTCTGGGAGTAATTCTACCGTGGATCAACTGGGACCGGTCCTGTTTTTTGGCCCTCAAATACGCTCTTTTTAGACATTTGTTCTTATAACCTCGTAGTCTGAGGCGGTTTCTTAGTGCTTTGGCCTCAGATTCAAAGTGGGCATCTACACTACAATTTCTTCTAAGCCTCAGGTTTTGTCCGTATGGGACATTGCTTATCATAGAGTGTGGGTGTGAGCTGGTAGCATGCAGGAGAGAATTTCCTGCTGAACGCTTCCGAAAGAGGGTGGTCCCTATAGTTCTATCCGGGTTAACAAAAATTGTTATATCCAAAAAGATTAGAGTGGACTGATTGGCTTCCATAGTGAAAGAGAGGTTGTACGAATTTGACTTGAGGCCATCAAAAAAATGGGAAAGATCCTCTCTACTGCCCGTCCAGATTAGGAAAACATCATCAATATACCTTCACCATAGTGGTATATGTTCTACCAAGGTTTGCATATCTTCCCTAAAAAACAGATTCTGCTCCAATTCCCCCAGGTACAGGTTCACATATGAGGGGGCACATTTGGTCCCCATAGTGACCCCCTGCACCTGGAGGTAATGGGAGCGTGCAAACATAAAAATGTTGTTTGTCAAAATAAAACTCAAGAGGTCCAAAATGAACCCATTATAGGTGGGGGATACTTCAGTGTTACGGGAAATGAAGCCCTCCACAACTGCCACCCCCAAATGATGGGGGATGGAGTTGTAGAGGGCTTCCACATCAAGGGTAACAAGCCATGCTTCCTCTGGGATAGCTAAACCATCTAGTGTTCTGAGAAGATCACTAGTGTCCTGTAAGTATGATGTTAGGCTTTCGACATAGGGTCTAAGGAAGTCATCGACTAATTGGCTGGCCTTCTCAGTTAGGCATCCATTGCTGGACACTATGGGACGGCCAGGAGGGTTTTGTAAATCCTTATGGATCTTTGGGAGGGCGTATAGTGTGGGAGTCTTAGGGCAGGGGATGTTAAGGAAGTCCCATGTCTGTTTAGTAATTAGGCCTTGATGATAGGCGGTCCCTATTAGTTGTCTGTAACGAATGATCATGTTATTTACATGGGTTGCAGACACTTTTTTTGTACCAGTCCCGGTTTTGCAAAAGACGCAAAACCATGGACTCATACTGATCATTAGTCATCACAACAAGGTTCCCTCCCTTGTCTGAAGGTTTCACAATCAAACGTGAGTCCGACTGTAATGACCTCAGGGCTGCTTTCTGTTGACATGTCAGGTTAGACTGTGACAGATCCCTCCATTTTGTCCTACAAATGTCTTCTGTGACTTGTTGAGTAAAAGCCCAAACATTGGGGTTACCTTGTAGTGTGGGAAAAGTCTTGGATTTAGGTTTATAATCCATGGGTGAGGATAGAGCTGTGGGAGGAGGGGCGTCAAGGGAGGTGTCAAAGGGTTCTTCCTGATGTAGGATTTGGGCTTCCAAAAGATCTGTTTCTTTAATGTGTCCCCTTGTCCCACAGCTCCATGAGCTCCTCCATGGCTTTGATGTCATCTAATGTCATATTTTTCCATGGGGATTCCCTAGGGGGTGTCTCCTGGATGGGTTGCTTAGGTTTATCGTACAGAATGCGAAGCATCAACTTACGAGAAAATAAATTGAGATCTTTCATAAGTTCAAGCTGATCAATTTTCTGCATCGGGCAGAAGGATAATCCTAATTCCAAGACAGAAACTTGATCAGTACTGAGGGGAATAGGAGGCAAATTGATTACTTAAAAATTTTCGGCTGTTTCTGAAGTAATGATTCCGCATTGATCGTTTTTTTTGCATCATGTACCGGTTGTGTGAATATCAGAGCCGGACGAAAATCCGACTGGGCAATGATGTCATTGACATTGCTCACTTGTGTTGCTGGTGTTTGAAATGGTGAATTAGTGACAGTAGTGCTGGGAATAGTGTTTCAGTGACCCAGTGTGTGAGAAGCGGTGTTCATTTTAGCAGTGGTCGCTCTTGTGTGAATAGTTGCCCCATTGGTATTCTGATGACGTTTAATGGGCCCCACGGGTGTGTTAACATTACCGTTGGTGCGTTTGGAGAATGCAGAGTCCTTTTGACCCGTGGTGCGATCCGGTGCCTGTGAAGAAAAAGAGGAAGCAGAGGAGGTGTCAGAATCATTAGGTTCAGAATGGGCCTCCTTTGGAGTCCGCATTTTTGGGTTATGTCTTTTATTAGTTTTTGTGGGGGTCCAAATATAGGCTTGGTTATTGTCGTAAGACAGCTTGTCTCTTATAAATTTATTTTCTTTTGTCTTTAGGATTTCAGCCACATAGGTCTCTAGATGTGTCTTTAGGGTGCCCTCCCGAATAGGGAAGAGCTCACTGGAAACAATAGAACCATTTTCATCGTATAGTTTTTCGATCTCCTTGTCTAGCAGTTCCATCATTTTCATGGAGCAGGACTGGAGATTAGCTTCCCAATTATTTTTAAAATCTTGCTCCAATTTGCTAACCGTAGGAAAGATTTGGATTCTTAAGCCCCATGGAGAAATGTGGTCATCTAGATATTTGGAAAAATACCATCTATTCCAGTAGATCCTGGCTTTTTTCTCTAGCATTCTCTGAAGGCGGAGAACGAAACGGTCCATAGATAAGCCCCCTCCTGTAGCATTCTGGGATTTATGGATCTGATCCATAAATCCTTCGTATGCATTGCCACAATAGTTAGCCATGAAAAAAAAAAACACACACAAATGATTGGTGGGTATATGAAAATAGATCAAAACAAAAAATAAATCAACACCATTAGTATTAGTGATTGATTAAAGATATAATTGATAGTAGGTTTGAAAAACCTCACCTCTAAGAGGATGATAGGTGGGTAACACCTTAATACGTCATATCTTAGGGGTAGAGGGGAGGAATCAAACAGGAGCACCACATCCCAAAATTGAATACAAATTAGAAAAAAGAGGGGCTTGAGGCCTCTGCTGAGGCCATGGGACTTTAAGGGTGCTCAATGGACAAGAAGAAAAGTAGCAAGAGTAAAAAAATATGTACTTTATTAATAAATCTTTTTTAAAAAACCTTTTTCGTATAAAAAGACAGACATGAAAACAGCACAATTTATGTAATTCCAAAATGAATCTATGCAAATATGATACAGAGCTTAATACCACTTTCTCAACATGCTTCGCTTTCTAAAGCTTCTTCAGGAGATATAGTGTGGCATCTGATCAACTACAAGATGAAAAATGAATAATAAATAATAAATGTTCATGTCCAAAAATATGCATGATAATCATATTGGTTACACTCAAATGTATATCATCATTAAATTAATGTACATCAGTGTATTTTGTGTAAAGATTTACAAGGTATGAATATCACAGGCACAACATATCAAAAAAAAAAATAAATAAATAAATTTCAAAAAAATATATATACATACATTTGAAAAATGAAAATAAAAGGTAATAATTAATTACAGTAAGCATGAAAAAAAATATAAATAATATGATTTTTTTTGTATTGTAATAGATTTTTTTATATAGAATGTAAATTCAATTGAGTCTTACCAATGTTGTGTAAAGACTGGAAATGTCTGTAGGTTGGAAGATTCAAATTGTGCTCAAGGCATTATGCCCTTCAAGACTAGTCTCCCATAGAGGGCATGCAGAGAGGGATAAAAAAAAAGGAAAGAAAATTCCAATACGAAGAGTAAAGGAAACTCTCTGTGGGAATCAAAAAACATATAATAATATCAGCTGAAAAATTCATTCAAAAGGTAGGTATTATAAAAGATACTAAGAACAAAAAGCCAGCAGGGGCAGTAAAAGGTTAAAGGTACCTTGTGAGGTGAATAGAATCAATTGGGTATTGAAATTGCATCCAAAAGATGGTTGCCTCTTAAATGGGGGGTTCCTTAATGGGACATGGGGAGTAAGCGCTGCTTTACAAGGTATAACTGGCCCACACACAGGATCCGTAGGTCAGGCAGCCTGCGCAGATGCTGTACTTCCCATGAGTGGGAACCTATAAATTGAAAGGGAGTAAAACAATGAATAAATGGATTTGGTTATATTATAAGGAATTCAAAGACAAATCTATAGCATACAGCCAAGGGATATGGAAACTTACTGATGGAAGTATTGAAAGAGGACACAAGGGTAGTCCGCCAAAGGGACCACGACGTTACCTGCCTCACATTCGGGGAGAAATGCCAGAAGGTGGCGGGGAAATCCCCGCTTTATACCCCCTCCGGCGTGATGGCGTCTGAGTCGCCGTCATGCCGCGGACTGGAAAAGGAGACCGCGCATGCGCGCGCATCGGGGCTCGCATCGGGGCTCGGAAAATGGTGACGACGCTCATGACACAACGGCGTTCATTGAGCATCGACCATTTTTAAAAATCTTGTGCCCAAAACTGGGCACTGAAAAGAAAACCACCAAAGATGCAAGGGGGCGGAGAAGCCTCTCGATCTAGGAGGAATAAAGGGAATGGAAAAATAAAGGAGCCCGGGTGTAGCGGTCACAAGCAGTCCCCATGGACAGGGCACAGATTTATTAATAAAGTACATATTTTTTTTACTCTTGCTACTTTTCTTCTTGTCCATTGAGCACCCTTAAAGTCCCATGGCCTCAGCAGAGGCCTCAAGCCCCTCTTTTCTCTAATTTGTATTTAATTTTGGGACATGGTGCTCCTTTTTGATTCCTCCCCTCTACCCCTAAGATAATTTTATTATTACACAAAGATAACCTGAGTAAATACAAAATGCAGTTTTTAAATGATGGTTTCATTTATTAAGGCAAAAAAGCTGTCCAAACCTGCCAGGCTTTATGTGAAAAAGTAATTGCCCCCTAAATCTAGGAACTGGTTGTGCCACCCTTGGCGGCAAAAACTGCAATCAAGCATTTGTGATAACTGGCAATGAGTCTTTCACATTGCTGTGGAGCAATTTTGGCCCACTCTTCTTTGCAGAATTGTTTTAATTCAGCCACATTGGAGGGTTTTCCAGCATGAACAGCCTGTGTAAGGTCATGATACAGCATCTCAATTGGATTTAAGTCCAGGCTTTGACTAGGCCACTCCAAAACCTAAATTTTACTTTGTTTGAACCATTGGGAGGTGGACTTGCTGTTGTGTTTCTGATCATTGTCCTGCTGCATAACCCAAGTGGACTTGAGCTTGAGGTCACGAACTGATGGCCGGACATTCTCCTTTAGGATTTTCTGGTAGAGCTCAGATATCATGGTTTCATAAATTATGGTAAGTCGTCCAGGTCCTGAAGCTGCAAAGCAGCCCCAGACCATCACACTACCACCATCATGTCTCACTGTTGGTATGATGTTGCTGTTATGAAATGCTGTATTAATTTTATGCCAGATGTAACGGGATGCACACCTTCCAAAAAGTATTTTTTTTTCTCATCAGTCCACAGAATATTTGTCTAAAAGTCTTGGGGATAATCAAGATGTTTTTTGGTAAATGTGAGATGAGCCTTTGTGTTCTTTTTGTCAGCAGTGGCTTTGGCCTTGGAACTCTCCCATGTATGCCATTTTTGCCCAGTCTCTTTCTTATTGTTGAATCATGAACACTGATCTTACGTGAGGCAAGTGAGGTCTGCAGTTCTTTAGATGTTGTTTTGGGTTCTTTATGACCTCCTGGATGAGTTGTCCTCATGATTTTGGAGTAATTTTTGTAGGCCCGCCACTCCTGGGAAGGTTCACCACTGTTCTGAGTTATCTCCAGTTGTGGATAATGGCTCTACCCATAGTTCACTGTAGTTCCAAAGCCTTAGAAATGGCTTTGAAAACCTTCCTAGGCCGATACATGTACATTACTTTATTTCTAATCTGTTCTTGAATTTTTTTAGATTATGGCATGATATGTGGCTTTTTGTGATCTGTTAGCATGCTTCACTTTGTCAGACAGCTTCTATTTATGTGATTTCTTGATTCAACAGGTCAGGCAGTAATCAGGCCTGGGTGTGGCAAGTGAAATTTAACTTAGCTTTCCAAAAAATTGTGGTTAATCACAGTTCATTCATGATTCAGCATTAGAGGGGGCAATTACTTTTTCACATAGGGCCAGTCAGGTTTGTACAACTTTTTTCCCTTAATAAATTAAATAATAATTTAAAAACTGCATCTTGAATTTACTTGGGCTATCTTTGTGTAATATTAAAATTAGTTTGATGATATGAATCATTTAAGTGTGAGAAATATGCAAAAAAAATTAAAATCAAGACAGGGGCAAATACTTTTTCACATCACTGTATATTGGGGGACTTTTTAAAAAATATTTTAATAAAACACTTGTCACAAACTGTGTTGTTTTTATTCTTACTTGACATTTTGTATGTGCATGAGTAGTGGTTCTATGTACCCCTTACTCATTTACACGGGGGATTGTATCTGGGGCCCCTTCTACTGCTAAAGTTGGCTTTAAGATTCCAATAAGCTCCCCACCTGCAGACCCCCACAACAACTGGGTTATGGTTGAGGTGAAGAGGCCCTTGTCCTCATTGAAGTGGTTGTAAACTCTCCCCCACAACTTTGTCCCATGTAAATCAGCATAAAAAACCCTAATGAACACTGCTTGTAGATATCTCCTTACTTGCTTAGTATTTTTGTAATCCTTTTTGTTCTTTAGAATGACGTCACTGAGCATGCCCATATCTACCCTGATTTACGGCACACTCTTCTTTGTGCTTGTCTGTCTATTATCAGGTTCCTACGGCACAACACTGAAATCCCACGAGACTGCATACTCACTCAGAGCTTCCTACTACACCCCATCTGACCATGTCCTGGGCATCGGACAGCATTACTGCAGTCTTAACAGCTGAAGCTGATAAGATTGACATAGGCAAACACTAGATAATCAGCACAAGTAAATACTATGAAATAAAACAAGTCAGCTATGAGCAGGGAAGCAGGGTTGCCATAAAAACGTTGGATTGAGAAGAAGGCTTGGTTAACAGTACAGGAAGTGCTCAATGTAAGGGCAGAAATACACTCTACTGTGGACTGTTTTTTAAAGTTTTTTAAAGTTTCTTTAAACAGTAAGTAATATGCAATTTGGGCTGGATTACAGTGGCTATAGTTTGATAATTACTTATTATAATGGACTAAATGAAAAGAAGCATCATAGTGGGAGAGTTTACTTCCTCTTTAACATGTGGATAAGGGGCCTTGCCAGGGAAGTCCCTCCAGAAAAGTACCCCCCATGGTATGGGCATGTTGTCTGGTTTGATTTATAGGGGGTCCACACACTCAGCCCCCCTTTCCTGACCTACCAGGGTGCATGCTTACAGAAGGGTTTGGTATGGATTTTAGGAGGGAACCTCGTTCCATTTTTAAAGTCTTTTGATGTGGGGACCCCTTAAAATCCATCCCATACCTGAAGGGCCTGGTATGGATTTTGGGGGGGACCTCATACCATTTATTTTTTTTAAACTATAGATTTTTATTTAAATTTTAAGACCAAGTAGTACAAACATTGCGGAGTAAGCAACATTTATTGAAGAAAATGTATACAGACATTTGCATTAGGCAGCAAAACAGGTAATGTAGACAAGGAACAACATTGTACAATTTTCACAATATTAAGCACTTGCTGTCCGCCATATAGCAAAATGACATCGGCAAAGTGGTTGCTATATCCTGACCAGACATCATATTACGTGGCCAGGATACCAAGCTGCTGCGTGCCCCCGGAGGCAAGCATCATGGTGATCATTGTTGCGGCGTGTCAGTCTGACACACCGCAACTCCGATCTAGGTAAGGAGTCTCTGATGGAGACTCTTCACTAGGGATGAGCGAATGGATCAGCCCGAGCATAAGTTCGGGCCAAACTTTGATTGTTCGGATGTTCTGTGAACACTGAACAATATGCGGTGTTTGGGGCAAATTCGAAAGTAGCCAGAACAGCGTTAAAGTCTATGGGACACTAACATGAAAAATCAAAAGTTTTAAAGGCTTATATGCAAGTTATTGTCATAAAAAGTGTTTGGGGACCTGTTGTGGCTTTTTTTTTTCGGTCTGTCGGACGGCGAGGATTTACATCGCAGGACATTGTTATTTTTTATTTTCTCTTATTTTTTTTACCATTATTGACACTTTTTTGTGAAATGGTAGGGGTACAATGTACCCCGTTACCAATTCACATAGGGGGGCTGGGATCTGGGGGTCCCCTGGTTAAAGGGGGCTTCCAGATTCCAATAAGCCCCCCACCTGCAGACCCCCACAACACCGGGCAAGGGTTGTGGGGATGAGGACCTTGTCCCCATTAGGTCTTAGGTGCTTCAGACCCCAAAGCACTCTCCCCATGTTGAAAGCATGTGGCCTGCTACAGTTCAAGGGGGGTGCTCTCTCACTCCCCCTCTTTTCCTGCGGCCTGCCAGGCCTGCGTTCTTGGATAAGGGTCTGGTATGGATTTTGGGGGGACCTCTATGCCATTTTTTTTTATTTTGGCACAGGGTTCTCCTTATAATCCATACCAGACCCTTCAGGGGGGACCCCTGCATCATTTTCTTTTAATTTGGCGCAGGGTTCCCTTAATTTCCATATAAGACCTGAAGGGCCGGTATGGATTTTGGGGGGACTCCCACGTAATTTTTTTTTAAATTTTGGTTCGGAGTTCCCCTTAATATTCATACTAGACCCAAGGGGCCTGGTAATGGACTGGGAGGAACCCATGCCATTTTTTTTCAATGACTTTTATCTATATTGCCGAGACCCGACAATTTATTATAGCTGCAATCAGTTTTAAATTACTTTTTTTCTTTAGAAATGTCATTTTACTGTGGTATTGTTCTAAACACGGGAAAATGCACCACTTTGCAGGCATACTATAGACACCCCCCAGGCACAAGATTTAAAGGAATATTTCATTTTTATTGCAGTAAAATCACTGCTCCCCCCAAAAAAATGCCTTTTTTAAAACTTTTTTTGCATTGATACATGTCCCCTGGGGCAGGACCCAGGTCCCCAAACACTTTTTATGACAATAACTTGCATATAAGCCTTTAAAATGAGCACTTTGAGAACTTTTGAGTTTTCATATTCATGTCCCATAGACTTTAACGGTGTTTGTGTGTTCTTCCGAATGTTTTGCCTGTTCAGATGTTCTGGTGCGAACCGAACCGGGGGGGGGGGTGTTCGACTCATTCTTACTCTTTACCACGTGATCAACCATGTCCAATAACGGCTGATCACAATGTAAACAAGAGCCGTTCTGACAGACGTGAGTAGAGGAGAGCCGAGCGGCTGCTCCTCTGACAGGGGGGTCTGCGCTCATTGTTTATCAGCGCAGTCCCCCCTCGAATGCCCGGGACTGGATACTCTTTGCAAAGTCAAGCCTTACCTCATTTACTAAGCTCTGGGGCAATTGCACTCACAGAGGGCAACTGCACTCTGCAAAGTGCACAGTCTATTTGCCTTTAGTAAATCAACCCCTATGTCTCATAAGCTTGGTGTAGACCTTTAAGTCGTTATTCAATAGGGAAATTGGTCGTAAATTTTGGGGTAATATGGGATCTTTCCCTGGCTTGGGTAATGTCACAATTTTTGCTCTAAGCATCTCAGAAAGGAAGAACGAAGAAGCAGCTGCAGCGTTATAGATTTTTTCCATATGTGTGGATAAGATATGTTTAAAGGTTTTATAATACTCCCCTGTAAAGCCGTCTGGCCCAGGGGATTTATTGTTAGGTCTCTCAGATTGTATAATTTTAAATATTTCGGGTATTGTAAAAGTTGCATTAAGGAGTTGTAGATTTGCTGGGGTTAGTTGGGAAATTTTCAGTTTGTGAAGAAAATTGTTTGACAGTTTCTGGAGTAGTTTGTGGGGTATCAGCGTTTGATTTTAAAGTAAAGATCTGTAGTAGCCGCTAAAAGCATTAGCCACTGCTTGAGGATGGTACTCTTTAGTGTTAGTTCTAGGGTGGAAAATGAAGAGGATCTTAGTTTTGTATCCAATTCCCTTCAGACGCTGAAGAGTTTGCCAGCCTTATTGCCATTGGCGTAGTATGTAATTTTGAATCCTTTGGTTGTTTTTTCGAAATTGTCTGAAAGGATGGATCACAGTTCCTGTCTTACATAAGACAATTGCAGTGATATGTGGGGTGTAGGATTTGTTTTGTTTTGGGAGTCTAGTGACCGAATTTTTTGTGTGAGATCATCTATGCGCTTAAGTCGCTGCTTTTTCGTTATCTTGCTTTTTTTTTATCAAGCTCCCAGCTTGAAAAGAATTCCTCTGATGAAGGCCTTGCGGGCATTCCAAAGCAGGAAAGGGTCTGCAACAGAGGAGGCATTGTCTTCAAAATAATGAATTAGACATTTCTCAAGTTCATTTTTGGATTCTAAGGTTTGAAGGGTTCTCGGATTAGATCTCCAGATATATGTAGCGCTGGAGGATAGTGAGTCTTTTAGAGTTAGGGAGATTGATGCATGGTCTGACCATGAGATATTATGAATTAAGGAAGAAGGGGCATTCAACAATAACCCATGGTCTACCAGGAATAGATCTATCCTGCTGTAGCTTTGGTGCGTTGGTGTAGAGAAAACTATAGTCTTTCATTTGCATTTAAGCATCTCCATCCATCGTAGAGCTCGTGTTGATTTATGAAGAGCTGTAAGGCCGGAGGATTCCTTTTTGGAGTGGAGGTACAATTGATCTCTGGGTCTGGTGTAAGATTAAAGTCTCCACATAATAGTAGCGACCCAATTTGTTCTTTACGAGCTAAGCGTAATAGTTTAGTGAGAAAACATAGTTGATGGGCATTTGGGGTGTATACAATCACTAGTGTGTATTTGGAAGAGTTAATTTCAAAGATGAGGATGAGTTAATAACCTTGCGGATCCTTCATTTCTTTTATAAGATTAAAAGAGACTGTGTCTCTGATAGCTGTTAGCACTCATCTTTTTTTACAATCTGTGGATTCTGTATAAATATGTGCAAAGCTTTTATGGGTGTACTTTGATGGTGCCTCACTGCAGAAATGTGTCTCCTGAGCACACAGGATGTCACACTTGTGCTGCAAAGCTGCTTGCCAACGGGTTTTATGTTTGACGGGATGGTTTAGGCCCTTGGTATTAATTAAAAGGAATGTTATTCCCATAGTTAGGGTATTCGAAGTGTAATTGAGTTGTGAAGGTGTTGGTATTCACTTACTGTCAGTTGAGAGTGACCTCTAGTGGACAGATTCAGTATGTTCTGCCATATTTCTGTCCATTGCAGATTTGACTGTATGTGAAGGCTTTCTGGATTTTGTCTTTGGTGTGAAAAGGAACTTTGACAAACAAAAAATAAGAATAAGCAACAGTGAACAATAAGGATAGTTCAAATCTACCATATCCAGCAGGAGAAAAGTGGGTTACATGTAAACCCAGGTACAGCTTTGGAGCTGCTCAGGTAAAGAGAGGCAGAAGAAACAGACAGAACTGAGTCTGCGTGGAACTGCTGATCCTTGAGGTAACTCTTTGAAAGATATGTCAACCATGACTATTTATAATTGTGTGCATTTTTGGTTGTAACCAGGCACCACTCTGGGTTCACATGTTGAGTGCCTCTCCATGGAGATGGAGAGCCTTGCGGTTCCAGAATTATATTCCAGGTTTTGAGGCGAGAGAGACCCTTTTCTAGGGAGTCAATCACATACATGGATCCCTCATTAGAGATGGTAATCTTGGTTGGGTATCCCCACTTGTAGTTAATATGATCATTGCAGAGAGATTTTGTTATGGTGTTTAAGTTTCTCAGTTTTTGAAATGTGTGCTGCGATAGGTCTGAGTAGAATTGAAGGTCAGCATATTAAGAAGGGATCTGGGACTTAGTGCGAGCAGCGGACATCACACACACAAGAGAACTACATTATCAATCAGTGGCAATTTACAATGAAATGAGATACCAGTCCAAAAGAAATGGTAAACATAGGATCTGCAACAGTAAAGTGGTGCTGTGGACAGGAAAAGGAGAAACTAAGAAGCATATTATGTAACAAATAAGAATGCCATGCTATGATTATGTCAGTAGGGCTGAAATGCATCAGAAAAGTGGCTGAGTGGATTTTTCTTTGTAGTAAGTAACAAAAAATTCCGCGCTAGAAGCATATAGGGATAAGCAGCAGTAAACAGTGCGACAACACCAATCAGAACAAAGAAATTATAAACTGCGCTAAAACAAAAATCCTAAAAATAAAGTGAGATGGTAGTATAACCTAACATCAGCAAATATTTGAAAATATTTAAAAATAATGATATAAAGTCCAACTCTTCAAAATGGTAGGATGTTCAATTTGAATGTGAGTAATAATCCAAATGAGCTATGATTGCTCTTACCAGAAGTATTAGTAATATGAGCGGATGGCAAAAACCCTGCCAGGGCCTTTAGAGTGGTGGACCAATCAGCAGCGTCCGTCTTCAAATTAAAAACCCCTCAATGGATGCAGGAGAAAGAACAAACAAAAGAAAACTGGCCATAGTGTAGTATATCAAAATGTTAGGCATGGACAGACAGACATACCAAACACCCTGGTGTGCACATAACAACACCCAAAAAAAGGAGGGGAGGGAAGTGAAAAAACCCCACCACCGTGGCTGTAGAATGTGCTTACCGACTCACGGTGATAAGCAGGCTTTATATGAGTTGGAAGCGGATCAAAAGTAGGTAAGGAACACTTAGATACGTCCACATTAGCCCGAAGTCCACATCATCAGTACACAACCCAGAATACAAATGATAAGCTTTCCATGGTGAAGTACGTTAAATCAAGTTTAATAAATAAAGTATTGCACTTACAGGATAAAAACACTTGTATCGCGTAAAGTATAAGTTGCCGGCCGGCAACTTATACTTTACGCGATACAAGTGTTTTTATCCTGTAAGTGCAATACTTTATTTATTAAACTTGATTTAACGTACTTCACCATGGAAAGCTTATCATTTGTATTCTGGGTTGTGTACTGATGATGTGGACTTCGGGCTAATGTGGACGTATCTAAGTGTTCCTTACCTACTTTTGATCCGCTTCCAACTCATATAAAGCCTGCTTATCACCGTGAGTCGGTAAGCACATTCTACAGCCACGGTGGTGGGGTTTTTTCACTTCCCTCCCCTCCTTTTTTTGGGTGTTGTTATGTGCACACCAGGGTGTTTGGTATGTCTGTCTGTCCATGCCTAACATTTTGATATACTACACTATGGCCAGTTTTCTTTTGTTTGTTCTTTCTCCTGCATCCATTGAGGGGTTTTTAATTTGAAGACGGACGCTGCTGACTGGTCCACCACTCTAAAGGCCCTGGCAGGGTTTTTGCCATCCGCTCATATTACTAATACTTCTGGTAAGAGCAATCACAGCTCATTTGGATTATTACTCACATTCAAATTGAACATCCTACCATTTTGAAGAGTTGGACTTTATATCATTATTTTTAAATATTTTCAAATATTTGCTGATGTTAGGTTATACTACCATCTCACTTTATTTTTAGGATTTTTGTTTTAGCGCAGTTTATAATTTCTTTTTTCTTTGTAGTGCTTGAGCAATGAATTTGTTTTTGACTTTCTGGAAACAGCAATGTGTGGCTCAACTATATGAGGTTGACTTGTGTGGGAGGTCCCAGTGGATGTGAGTACCCGTGTCTGGGGTGTACACAGTGACCCTAGAGTTGTACTGAGGCTTCAAAGTAAGTATATGCCATACACATTAATACAGTAACACCAGGGGCAGAACTACCACCATAGCGACCCATGCGGGCGCTATGGGGCCCGCAGCCGAGTGGGGCCCGGTGAGGATGAGAGCACCGCCGGCACAGTCTCCCAGCCAGGGGAAGAGAGAGGAGAGGAAGAGGCAAGCTGTCCGTATCAGCAGAGAGCTGAATTGCCTGATGTAGTAGCTTTTATTAGAACTTCCAGTGTTTCCGGGGCTCAAGTCACATAGCTCCACCTCTTGGCCCGGCGCCTTTGATAGACAGAACGCCAATCCAATGCGGGACATGTGAGGTCATCAAAGGCATCAGGCCAAGAGGTGGGGCTATGTGACGATGAGCCCCGGGAAGACGGGAAATTCAAATGAAAGCTATTACAGCGGGCAATCCCGCTCTCTGCTGATCCGGGTGGCTTGCCTCTTCCTCTGCACAGGTGAGGCTGTATGGGGCACAGGCAGACCAGGCTGTATTGGGCACAGGCAACTCTGTATTGGGCACAGGTCACGCTCCATTAGGCACAGGTCACGCTGTATGGGGCACAGGTCACGCTGTATGGGGCACAGGTCACGCTGCATTGGGCACAGGTCACGCTGCATTGGGCACAGGTCACGTTGTATGGGGCACAGGTCACACTGTATGGGGCACAGGTCACACTGTATGGGGCACAGGTCACGCTACATTGGGCACAGGTCACGCTGCATTGGGCACAGGTCACGCTGTATGGGGCACAGGTCACGCTGCATTGGGCACAGGTCATGCTGCATGGGGCACAGGTCATGCTGCATTGGACACAGGTCATGCTGCATTGGGCACAGATCACGCTGCATTGGGCACAGGTCATGCTGTATGGGGCACAGGTCATGCTATATGGAGCACAGGTCACGCTACATTGGGCACAGGTCACGCAATATGTGGCACACGTCATGCTTCATTGACACTAGGGCAGCTGTGGGGGGGGCTGTTTGCAGGGGGGCCCCATACAACATTTTGCTATGGGGCCCTGCTATTTCTAGTTACGCCCCTGAGTAACACATTATGGCAAGTGCTCCTAGGGATCTGTAATGACTCAGTTCTACTTTATGAGGCATCTGGGGAGACATTAATGTATAATTTAGTTAACAGTTAGAGAAATCCTTATCTTTGTGGAAAAAAAAAACACAAAAAATATATAAAATATAAACATATTAGAATTTGTACATAATTGTTAAATTTTAGAGATAAAAAATAGTTTGACCCATTATTTTAGTCTATAGTTTTTTAATAACCAAGATTAAAAGCAGATCTCAATAGAAATGGTGGGTACTGTGAATATGTAACTGAGGCATATTTCAGCTTGGCCCACATTTTCTCTGCTTTGTTAATGGCCTTTGCTGATCTCTGAGCTTGCAGATTGAGTTTATGTAAAAGGAAGTTTCCTGAGACAATGGTGTATCCTTATAGGGCTGTCATGTCAATTACATTTTTTAACAAGAGAGAATTTTAGCATGTAATGAGTTCCTTCTTCCTGAGGAAATCATGTCAAAGGGCAGAAAGATTTTGCCTTCTGTAAAATGATAGAAGAGAGATCAGAGAGCAAAGCAAGTACTACTATATTAAAATGTGTCAAACTATTTTTTGTCATTGCCTTAAGAAAAAATATCAAGGGAACTGACTGACAAGTCACAAAAATATTTGGGGAACCAAAAGGAGATGACTGACAAATTCTAATTACTGTCTAGAGGATAAAATTATTCTCTCTTACGAAGTGAGTAGGAAAGTGGGTAGGAAATGCTTACACCTTTAATATGGCTAAAAGACTCTAGTATTTCTGCAAGTCTTAAATTTTCTTAAGACTGATTTTTCAGTAAGTACATTAGTCTCCAGTTTCTCTAATATCTACTAACATTTCCTAATAAAAAAATGGGGTCTAAGCAAACTAATGTTTTTTTTATTATTTATAGATGAACACTTGGCAGTAATGTTTTGACTCTTGTGTTCCGGGGCCATTTGAGGGGTATGGTAGATCAATTTTCTTTAAGAAGTAAAGTAAATGCACTTTTTCTTTCTTTTTAAGTTAACTACTAACCTGTCAACGTATAGGCCTTAGTTGATTTTACATGAACACACTTCCCACATTATTATGTTACATGTTAGGATGACCATCTCATCTTTTTAATCTATGGAATTGATTGACTTGGCTGTGCGTAAGCACCAGCAGAAATGTAGACTTCAGCACTAGGCTGATTTGTGGAAACTGGGCCACAAACTGAAATAGACATAGAACTATTGCCTGTAGCAAGAAATGCAGTTTCATCTGGTTTGTAAAAACAACAAACAGTATATACTCCAATATAAGCTGAGTTTTTCAGCACATTTTTTAGGCTGAACCCCCCCCCCCTCGGCTTGTACTCGAGTGAGGGTCTCAAGTGAGGGTGCAGCCTCACTGTGCCCATCTGCAGCTGTACCTTTGATAACAAAAACAGAGGGTGTCTCCCGCTGTGTCATGCAGCCTGTTCGGCGGCCGTCCACTGTAACAAAGCCCCACCTCCTCCTCGTCCATGATAGACGGAACACTGATACAATGCTGGGAAACAGTATCAGAGTTCTGTCTATCACAGATGAGGAGGGGGCAGGGCTTTGTTACAATGGATGGCCACCGAACAGACTGCATGACACAGTGGGAGACACCCGCTGTTTTAGTTATCAAAGCTGCAGATGGGCACAGTGAGGGTGCAGATGGGCACAATAAGGCTGCAGATGGGCACAGTGAGGCTGTAAATGAGCACAGTGAGGTTGCAAATGGGCACAGTGAGGTTGCAGATGGGCACAGTGAGGCTGCAGATGGGCACAATGAGGCTGCAGATGGGCACAGTGAGGCTGCAAATGTGTCAGGGCTGGGCTCAGCCCTTCCTTCTCTGAGCTGGCTGCTCAGCTGTCGACTAATTGCCAGCTCCTATCTCTCTCCACAGTTACTCAGCTGTTTTCATATCCTGCTCGTCAGTCCTTTCTACTTAACCACTTGCCACCCGCCATATAGCAGAATGATGGCGGCAAAGTGGTTTCAATATCCTGACTGGGCGTCATATGACGTCCGCAGGATATTGAGCCGCTGCGTGCCCCCGGGGGTGCACATTGCGGCGATCGTTGTTGCGGGGTGTCAGTCTGACACCCCACAACACTGATCTAGGTAAAGAGTCTCTGACGGAGACTCTACCACGTGATCAGCCGTGTCCAATCATGGCTGATCACGATGTAAATAGGAAGAGCCAGTGATCGGCTTTTCCTAACTCGCGTCTTACAGACGTGAGTAGAGGAGAGCCGATCGGCTGCTCTCCTGACAGGGGGGGGTCTGTGCTGATTGTTTATCAGCACAGCCCCCCCTCGGATCCTACCCAGGACAACCAGGGAAGCCACCCAGGACCACCAGGGAAGCCGCCCAGGACCACCAGGGAAACCATCCACACTGGACCACCAGGTATGCCCTCTAGACCCCCAGGGAAATACTAATCAGTGCCCAGGCAGCTGCCAATCAATGCCCAGGCAGCTGCCAATCAGTGCCCACTCCACGGCCTACCACTGCCAGTGCCACCAGGGATGCCTATCAGTGCCGTGTATCAGTGCCGCATATCAATGCTCATCAGTGCCGCCTATCAGTGCCCATCAGTGCCCATCAGTGCCCAGCAGTGCCACCTATCAGTGCCCATCAGTGCCACCCATAAGAACCCATCTTTGCAGCCTTTCAGTGCCCATTAGTGTCGCCTATCAGTGCCCATCAGCGCCCACCAGTGCCACCCAATGCCAACCATGAGTGCCCATCAGTGCTGCCTATCAATGCCCATCAGTGCTGCATATCAGTGCCACCCATCAGTGTCGCTTACCAGTGCCCATTAGTGCCGCATATCAGTGCCCATCGTCAGTGCCCGCTCATTGGTGCCACCTTATATGTGCCGCCTTATCAGTGCCCATCAGTGAAAGAGAAAACGTACTTATTTACAAAATTTTTTAACAGAAACAAAAGCAAAACTTATTTTTTTCAAAATTTTCGTTTTTTTAAATTTGTTTCGCAAAAAATAAAAACCGCAGAGGTGATCAAATACCACCAAAAGAAAGCTCTATTTGTGGGAACAAAATCATAAAAATTTAGTTTGAGTACAGTGTTGTATGACCGCGCAAATGTCATTCAAACTGCGAAAGAGCTAAAAGCTGAAAATTGGTCTGGGCAGGAAGGTGTCTAAGTGCCCTGTATTGAAGTGGTTAAGCCGTCCAGTCCAGAGGGTCTCTGTCTTCGCCTTGGTCAAAATCACAATAAACATCTCCTGTATTCCTGTTTAAAGACTGGCTTTGCTGACATCTCTTCTAGCTCCAGATCCTGCTTGCTGTTCCACTACTTTGATCCCTGACTTCTGGCTTGGCTGACTATCCATTCTGGTTACTGAACTTTGGCTATGTTTTGACTATGTTTGTTCTTTTTACTTTTATTATTAAACAAGTGTTATTTAACTGTACTTCTGTCTTGGTCTGATTTCATGGTTTCTGACAAAATGGGCACAGTGAAGCTGCAAATGGGCACAATGAGACTGCAGGTGGGAACAGTGAGCCTGCAGATGGGCACAGTGAGGCTGCAAATGGGCACAGTGAGGCTGCAGATGAGCATTGTTTATCCAGTAGCTGCTGCATTTTCCACCCTAGGCTTATACTTGAGTCAATACGTTTTCCCAGTTTTTTGTAGTAAAATTAGGTGCCTCAGCTTATATTCAGGTCGGCCTATACTCGAGTATAATGTATACGGTATACTGTATTGTGCACCCTCCTATCCTCATCTCTGCTTGAAAAACGTTTTCATAACCAATTAGAAAGGGTGTTTCCTTCAGACATAGGCCACATATAAAAGCTTTCCAGTCTATTTTTTGTGTGCTTCATCTATAGGTTTTCAGAGGCTTTAATTGTCACAGGCCTAGTGTGCATTGTCCTGTTGCTCCCACTAATCTCATTACTTCCACAGATAATATCTTTTTATTTCAAATAGTTCTTATTGGTATTTTTCATAAAGCACAAATAATTGCATACATACAATATGAAATAAGGTAACTAGGTAATTCCTTGCATTTGCAATCATTAGATGGATAATGAACAGGGTGAGATAAAACTGTTACCATCAGCTTATAGTTTGAAAACAAGGTAGTACATAACTTTCTCCTGTAATTGCACCCAGCTAAATATTGTGATATATATTTCAAGTCCAAATAATTATCCATGAACATTGGATATGAAGGTGCCATCTATACATACTTAAAATGTTTAATATTTGATGTGTCTGGTGTGTTCGGCCTACCCCTAATTCTCCAATAGTCAGGGGGGCCGAAGAGCATGTGCTGCCCAAGTGAATCAGAGGAAATCAGTTGAGGGCTATTTCAGAAGTGGGCTAGGTTAAACTCCTGGACCCAAGACATCCATTTTTTATCAAAAGAGTGTATTGAGTTGTTTTGGTCCGCTATGCATTTTTCACAAATGCAGTTTATTATTATTATTATTATTATTATACAGGATTTATATAGCGCCGACAGTTTACGCAGCGCTTTACAACATTAGGGCAGACAGTACAAGTACAATACAATTCAATACAGGAGGAATCAGAGGGCCCTGCTCGTTAGAGCTTACAATCTAGGAGGGAGGGTCAAGTTATACAAAAGGGTAATAGCTGTGGGGGATGAGCTAATGGAGAAAATAGTGCAGTTGTTAGATGGAGGCAGTTTACATTTACTCTATGGATAACTTCAGAGATGTTAGGAATTGTTGGCTGTTTCCATTTATTCTTTATTGACATTCGGGCTGCTATTAGGTTATGTGAGACTATTGTTAAAGTGAGTTCCACCCAAAAATGGAACTTCCGATTTAAGAGAAGGTGTCCCCCTGACATACCACATACCATACCATTTGGCATGTCATTTTTTTGGGGGGGGCGGAAACCCTCTTTTTAGAAGTAAGTAAATTCAACTCTCCCCCTCCCTCTCGGCAATCATCTGGGACACGTCACAGGTTCCAGATAATTGCTCGGCCAGTCACAGCGCTCAGCTCGGCTCGCGCATGCGCAGTGCGTGCCCGGCTGTGAAGCCACAGCCGGGCACCCACAGTGACAATGCCGGCGCCGCAGAGAGGAGGGGAGACGAGCGGGGCTTCGTTCCCCCACATCACTGGACCCTGGGACAGGTAAGTGTTCGATTATTAAAAGTCAGCAGCTGCAGTATTTGTAGCTGTTGACTTTTAATTTTTTTTTTTTTAGTCGGAACTCCGCTTTAAGAACTGTTTGGGAAAGCGGTCTAGTTGCATTCCAAAGAGGGACATTTTTTGGCATGGCTCAGTGCTTGTTCTAGTAATGTGTGAAATTTAGGCGAACACTGATTCCCAGAATCTCTTATGTCCTTGCATGACCATATAAAGAAAAAAGTTCAGTGCGCTACTCAAATTAAAGCCAAATAGTAATGTGATTTTAAAGAAATGAGAAAATTATAGTTCATATGGAAAATGATGGCATCATAAACCGGAGGTGTGATTCCTCTTTAAAGCGGAGTTCCACACAAAAATGGAACTTCCGCTTTTCGGAACCCTCCCCCCCTCCGGTGTCACATTTGGCACCTTTCAGGGGGGAGGGGGGTGCAGATACCTGTCTAAGACAGGTATTTGCATCCACTTCCGGCATAGACTCCCACCGGAGTCTATGCCTCTTCCTGTCCCTCCGCGCTGTCTCCTGGGAAACACACAGGTCCCAGGAGATAGCGGGGACCAGTTACGATGCGCAGCACGACTCGCGCATGCGCAGTAGGGAACCGGGAAGTGAAGCCGCAACGCTTCACTTCCTGATTCCCTCAACCAGGATGGCGGCGGCAGCTGCCGAGAATCGAGCGGGTTATCAGCATCGGCTGCCGACATCGCTGGACCCTGGGACAGGTAAGTGGCCATTTATTAAAAGTCAGCAGCTGCAGTATTTGTAGCTGCTGGCTTTTAATATTTTTTTTTTAGGTGGATTTAGGTGGACTAAATCGGCTGTGTTTTTTAACTGCAACAGTGTTTTACCCTGCCAATGCTTTGATGTCAGTTGTCCATTCATGGATTAAAGCATTTTAAACTACTGCACAATGAAGCTCCTCTTTTTCTTTTAAAATATACAATTTCCTGCTACGAGTGGTCTTGCTGGAGCAGCTAATAGAGGAGAGTGTTCTTGATTGCCGCCTCTGAAATTTCAACTACCAGGCATGGAGGGAAGTCTGTCTCTACTCAAAGACCAGCTGTTCCTGTCCCCGAGAGGAGTTTTGTTCAGGCTCGCATGATCTCTGTGGTGGGGATCCATCAAATCTGGTAAGCAGCCCCCTTTTCCTATTTCTGCACTGTCTTAGAAGATCCATAGAAGATTTACTGAAGACTTAAAGAGGAATCACACCTCCTGTTTATGATGCCATAATTTTCCATATGAACTATAGTTTTCTAATTTCTTTAAAATCACATTACTATTTGGCTTTAATTTGAGTAGCGCACTGAACTTTATTCTTAATACTGTACAAAACCTCATGTTCAAGGTTTTTTAGTTGCAGCACTCAGAATTATTTATGTTTCATATATTTGCGATTTTGTGTGTTTTTTATGCACTTTTAAAATAGAGTTTCACTCATTCAAACATTGGTTTATCACAGTTGGGGGTAGCACGGAACGTCTACCATATATTATTCTCGCATGACTATAGAATGTGGAGTAAGTCGCCTTTTTGTCCACATTTGCGCCAGCATACCGAAGGGGTATCTGGGAATATACGGTTAAGTTTGGCTGGTGTCATTTATCAGTTATAGGTTATTTTTATAGCATTCTCCCAATGAGAGGTGCAGTGGGAAGAGCTCAGGGTTATATTGAGTGCTTTATTCCATTCTATGAGGGGGTATTCAGTTTTTATAATTTTTTCCCATCTAGTAATTTGGGGAGGTTTAGATGTAGTCTGTTGGTTGTTGGTTGTTTAGGTATTTATAGAACCATGATATCCATTTCTTGGGTGATGATATATTGTGATAGTATGACCAAATTGCATTATTCACTTTTACAAAGCAATTAGGGTAATTTCTGTGGAAATGTTTTATTTGGGCTACTTTATATAGAGTTTTCATATCTTGAGACTTTTGCATCTCTTCTAGGGACATTTGACCTGTATTGGTTCTGGAGTTTACTGAAAATGAGGGTATGAGGTATTCATAGGCAGTTGCAGGGATGACTATGGCTCTTAGGGAGTCATTGTAAGGAAGATCTTGAAGGGAGGAGTTCCAAGCTTCCACAGCTGCCAGGATAGAGGCTGCATTGCTTTCTGGTGTGTGGCACTTGCGATCAATAAGGAGGTTAGGTCTCTATTTAGCAAGATACATTTTTCTATATTGACCCAACGTTTGGTAGGTGTGGGTTCAAACCATGCTTTGAGTTGGTCTAGTATGTTGCCTTATGATAAAGTTGAATAATGGGTAGGTTTACCCTGCCTTGTTGTTTTAATCTATGAAGTATGTTACGTGCTATTCTTGGCTTACCTGAGTTCCAGACATACGTATTAATATCATAAGAAGCCTGCCGGTTCCTTCTTAGATTCCAGTGTGGTAGGGAGGTTGATCATTCTCTTAGTACCACCTGAGGCCTGGCGGCCTTTTACCTACTTGATCCATATTTAT
This sequence comes from Aquarana catesbeiana, assembly GCF_042186555.1. NCBI lineage: Eukaryota > Metazoa > Chordata > Amphibia > Anura > Ranidae > Aquarana > Aquarana catesbeiana. Next base: position 463,182,924 of record NC_133326.1, on the reverse strand, counting down.
TAAGGACGATGTAATTTCTGCCAATCTATGTGCTACAATTTTTGAGAAGATCTTTAGATCTGTGTTTAGGAGCAAAATTGGGTGGAAGTTTTGTGGATAAGTAGGCTCCTTCCCTGGTTTAGGCAAAGTGATGATAATGGCTTTGAGCATTTCCTCAGGGAATGGTCCGGAGGTTGAAGCTTCATTGAATAGTTTTTGCAAGTGTGGGGTGAGAGTGGTCTGGAAGGTTCTGTAATATTCTGATGATAGACCGTCTGCTCCTGGCGACTTGTTATTGGGCAGGGATTTAATGACTTTAGAGATTTCTGTTTCGGTCATAGGGGAGTTTAACTTTAGGAGTGTGTCTTAGTCTATGGTTGGGAGCTGAAGGGAGGCCAGATATTTTTGTATTGCGTCATCTTTGGGTTGTATAGTAGTGGGGTCAGTCTGAAGGTTATATAGAGATTGATAGTAACCCCAAAAGGAGTTTGCTATATCTTTTGGGTAAAGTATCTTAGAGTTAGCTCCTAGTTTCAAAAGATATGCTATTGAATTTGTAGTTTGTTGTGTTTTGAGTTGGTTAGCTAAAAGCTTACCACCTTTATTTCCCTGGGAGTAATAAGTGGCTTTGAGTCTATGTGTCTGTTTCTCGTGGTCTGAATGCATAAGAAGTCTTAGTTCGTGTCTACATGTCATTAGTAAAGTTATTAGGGTTGTGAGTTCTTTTGTGGTGGATTTCAAGGTTTTGGATCTTAGTGAGAAGATTTTCAATTGACTGCAACCTGCGTTTCTTTTCCCTAGCTGCCAGTTGTATCAGTAGCCCACTGGAATAGGCCTTATGAGTACACCATACATTGGACATGTTTGAATCAGGGGTTAAGTTGAGTTGGAAAAATGAATCTCGTTGTACATTGATTCTTTCCCTACAGGTTTGGTTATTAAATAGAGATGCGCTGTTGCACCAGAGATGAGTCGGAAGGGCTCTGTGGTCCTCTGTCAATATAATTTTGATGGAAGCATGATCTGACCAAGTTATAGACATAATTTTGGTTTTAAGGACTTTGTGTAATAGATTCAAGTATGTAAGAAAGAGGTCGACCCTTGAATATGAACCGCGGGGGGGCGAAAAGTAAGTGTAATCTAGTTCATTGGCATGCATACACCTCCACGGGTCATATAGAAGGTTTCTTTTTAGAAAGTCTTGTAGTATTTGTCTAACATGAGAACTTGGTTCATTTTTTGGTCTACTATAGTGTTGAAGTCACCCATAAGCAGGAGTGAGCCTTTCTGGACCTTCTCTATTTTCTTGTAAAGAGAGTTCAAGAACTTAAGTTGGCCATCATTGGGTGCATATAGGTTGACAATTGTATAAGGAATATTGTTAATAGTACAAATTAGAATTATATATTGTCCTTTTTGATCTTTGTGGTCTTGTAAAGGCTGCTGAGGAATTAATGGCTATAAGGACACCATTTTTCTTCACTGGGGAGTTGGCAGTGAAACGTGTAGAAATAGATGATGGTAGAACTTTGGAGCTTTGGAAGCAATGAAGTGGTCTCCTGAATGCAGAATATGTCTGCTTGTAACTTCAGAGCTTCTTTCCACGCTGCCTTGCGCTTAAAGGGACTATTTAGCCCATGGGCGTTAAGTGATACTAGTGAGATTGTCATATTATAGGGTTAGTGGTGCATTGCTTTGTAAGTTACCAGATGCTTGGGTAGTGGAAGGTCGAGTGTTCATCTTGGTCCATGAGCTGGCGGGGTCCTCTTGTGAGTAAGACAGGTACCAGACATTCTCCAGAGTGTTTGGGCATCATTGCAATGGAAGAGTTATCATCTGAGTAAAAAAAGAGTTATTGCAAGAAACAAAGGTGATCTTTCCTTTGTAGGTGCTGAAGTTTGGAGAGCAAGGAAAAAACAGAGCAACAAAGGGAAAACTTGAGCTATTGCTGCATTAACAAAAAAAAAAAAAACATTTTTTTTTTTCAAATGGAGTAAACAGTGGACTTTTTAGGTAATCCGATGGATTATTGAGTAATGATGAGCGGGGGAAAATTCAAGCTCGTTAGGTTCAGCTTCCTTTGGGTGGTGCTGTAGGGGAGTAGGGACGAAAAACAGAGAGGCCCCAGTAATTCAGGTATGAACAGTTTCTTTTTCTAGTGAAGATTGTGTTGGTCATCTGTGGATGTTCAGCGATCTGAGATGTCATCAGGGTGTCTAGGCTGGGCATCGCTTCTTCTCCACTGGTCTTGGTCGTCAAGGGGTGGGAGAAGGTTCCATCTTTGAAGGAGGTTGAAACCATCTGCTAATGTAGTGATTACGTGTTTTCTGTTGCCTCTATTGATAACTAGTTAAGCTGGTGGGCCCCATCTGTATAGTATCTTGTGGTTCTGCAGCATCTTTGTAATGGAGACCAGTTGCCTGCGGGCTATCAAGGTGTGTTGGGAGAGATCTGCAAATAGCTTAATCCCTGCATAGGGGTCTGGAAGTGGGTTTGCTTGCCTGGTGAGTTGGAGCAATTCCTCCTTCACATCGAAAAAATGGATCCTCGCAATGACATCTCTAGGGATATGTTCTGAGAGATATGGGGGTTTGGGCAGCCTATGGCCGGGTCAATGACAATTTCTTGTGCTGGGATTTCTGGTAGTAGGGTAGTCATCATTTGGTGTATGTATCTTTTCAGGTCACCCGCTAGTACAGACTCTGCGACCCCCCTGAATTTAAGGTTGTTACGCCTAGAGTGGTCCTCGAGGTCTGCGGTTTTCATTTTGAGCTGTGTGATGGTGTCTCCTGTATCTCTATGTGCATCCACTAGGTCATTGTGGGCCTCTGCATACTCTCCCATGTTATCCTCCATGTGGTCCACCCTGTCTCCTAGCTCTGCCACCTCAGCTCTTATGTATGAAACTTCTGAGAGCATGTCTCTGTGCAGTGTGCACAATCGGTTGTCCTGTGGTGGGGAATTATGTAATGGGGTCATTAGGATCTGTGGTCTCCTCCATGTGGCCGACCTCCCTTCTTCTCATCAGTGTCCTGTAGTACAGGTTCGCCTGGGTCTAGATTTCTAGAGACTTTGGGAAGGAGAACATTGGTTACTTACCTGCCCCGAGCGACAAGGTGACAATATTGCCGGTGTATCCAGTCTGTGGGACCTGGAGTGAAGCCTGTCTCTTGAGGCTGCAACTGAGGCAGGGGCACCATTTTGACTATGGGAGCTCCGGACCGCTGTGAACATATCCGCGAGCTTGTGGGGTCCGCCATGATACTCCATTTTGCTCATTTCGGCTCCGGCGTCTTAAGAGGAACTTCTATGGTTTGGGAAGAGGTTTTTCTATTACCCATGACACTGTATGCGGCTGTTGGAAGCTAGAATGTCCTGGAGATCTCTTCTCTCACTCTCCATCTTCCATGCTGCCGGCCATGCCCCCCAGATAATTAAGATTTTTGCAGTTGCCAGTGTTCACTACAACTGTCAATACATTTGTTTTACTTCTTACACAGTTTACAAAAATAACTTACCATCTCTGAAAGTCACAGACAATGTAATTGCTATATTTTCAGTGCTCATTTCAAGTTGTCAGTAATTATTCTAATTTCTATAAACAGTAGTCCTCATCTCACGATTTCTGTGTCATGGTTTTGTTGCCATTGTCATTGTCATAAACTGGCTACCAGGCATTAGGAAGGATAATTTCTAAATTCTTTGAACGCAAGTGTTAGAGGATGAAAATTGAAGTTATAGAGACTGGGGTAGAAGATTCAAGTCTAAAGATGAGTGAAAAAAAAAAGAAAATTCTCACTATGTGTGATTTGACTGAGCAAGTCCATTTTCATTATGATGGGCACAGATTTGTTTTGCCTGGTAATAATGAATTGTTATGATGTTGACCAAAGATCCACTCACCAGTTCAGGATATTGCAAAATTGCAGTGACCCCCAACAGAAAGCAGAGAATGTTGTCTGTGTGTGTGTGATAAAGATGTATACAACTTTGTTATTAGGTTCCTGGTGTCTCATAGATAAGGATCCTCACCTCATGAGCCCTTTCCACTTGAATACCACCAGGTGACTTAAAGTCAACCAAGGGAGCATAGAGCCTAAGCTTCCTGTTTGGGGGAACCACTCTGCAAGCCGAAAGTGGACAACTTTACCAGCACACATGAGTATTAGGTTCGCTAAGAAAGAAAAATGCTCATTCCCATTGAACCCTGAATTGAAACATACAGATTTATTATGACTTTTGAGTCTTAGGACCACTTTCCTGTTGTTGTGTTTTTTTTCATAGATTTAATCTCTTGATGCCAGCAGAAGACAGTGATTATTGCTAGCCTGTACATTAACGGTTTGACTCTCAGCCGGTTCCTGATGAACCAGCCAAAATTCGAACCATGTATGGCTGGCCTTAGTGATTTGGAAAAAGCATCAGTTCATACTGATCTTGGTATAATGCGAAGCTTTAAAGGGCAGAGGAAAAATATGATCTCCCAGTAAAGACTACTTGTCACTGCCTATTGCTATCACAGGGGCTATTTATATTCCCTGTGATAACAATAAAAGTACTGTTCAGATAAGTTATCCAGAAGGAGGGAAGATGAGTCCCAATGACAACAGCAAGAATCACCACTGCAGAAGATTCAACCACCACCAGCTATGAGGAGGTTTACGGGAAGGTGTGGACTCAGTTAGGCTTATGTCCAATGAGTCAACACAGGCAGGAGGAGTAAGTACACCAATAAAATGGAGCTTCCACACAGCTTCTTCCTGGCCACTATAGGGGATGATCCCTCTGTCCATTCCATGGCTCAATCATGGGACAACTGTATAGGACTGGCAACCTCAGACCGAAGGATGGGCAGTGTCTTCCTTAAACCACTCAAACGGTATATCCAAAAGAGACAAAAATGTTCCACATAGTGTAAAACCGTAAGGTATAACATTTATTATAGAAATAAAATAAAAAAAACAAAAGTAGAATGCAATGGCACCAACAAAGCTCGACCAGACACGTTTTGTCTCAACAGACATTATCTGGGGTTGTCTGTTGAGACAAAATACGTCGGATCGAGCTTTGTTGGTGCCATTGCATTCTACTAGCTACTACACGAAACATTCTTTGTCAAGTTATTTTTTTATCCATGGAAATGTGAGTATTCTGGACTTTATTTCTATGAATCATTTTTTACCTTATGGTTTTACACTATGTCTATGTGGAGCATTTTGTCTCTTTTGGATATACCGTATGAGTGGTTTAAGGAAGACACTGCCCATCCTTTGGTCTGAAGTTGCTTGTCCTATACAGTTGTCTCATGATTGAGCCATGGAATGGACGGAGGGATTATCCCCTATAATGGCCAGGAAGAAGTGGTGAGGAAGCTCCATCTCACCTCACTTACAGAAACAACACTTTAAACACCTTTTAAATGAAAACTTCAGTTCAGATCATAATCAAATAAGTATGGATTGCAGAATCAATGGGGGAGATTTAATAAAACTGGAGTACTTAGAGTCTGGTGCAGCTGTGCATAATAGCCAATCAACTTCTAAATTCAGCTTGTTTAATTAAGCTTTGATAATAAAACCTGGAAGCTGATTGATTTCTATGCAGAGCTGCACAGATTTAGAATTCTCCAGTTTTAGTAAATCACCACAAAATGTTGCTCTTTACAATCTAGGAAATTTACCACCCATATACAGTATGCACACAAGGAATGCAATTACATAACATACATATATTATGGTGGTTATGCCTTACTCTCTTATTCCTCTATAAAGAATTGGACAGTTATTTCCACATAAGTCATGAAAGTTATAGTAATCAAAGACTGCATATCTCTTTTAGTTTTACAATTAGGCCTGATGCACATTGGACGTTTTTAAACTCTCCTAGAAACCTTCCTCCTGGCAACTTTATTTTGGCAAAAAAAAGCCTGATGCTTGAAAAAGTTTCTAACATTTTTACAAGCGTTTAGGCGTGTTTACAGGCATCAAGCATTTGGGCAATAATTCATTTCATTGGCCAGAATAAATCATTTATTCTGGCCATTAAAATAAATTAACACTCAATTGCTAAACGCGCCTAGCATTAACTTGCGGTTAAACACTGCTGCTCCTGGACGCACTGGCAGTGTTTTTTTTTTTCCTGCCTCTAAACTCTCCTGATACTAAATGCTTCTAAAAGCCTATGTGTGCATGGACAATTAGGCTAACATGCAGTGGAGTTTAGAAGCAAAAAATAAAATGCCAGATACCCCTAGCAGCATTTTTAAAAGTGTCCAATATGCACAAGGCCTTAAAATGTCAAGTTCAGGTAACAAACACAAAAAGTAAACAATAGCTTCTACTACACTATATTTGTTTCCAGAAAAAATAATTTGCTGATGGTCCACAAACTGCAATGTACACTATAAATAGCTTGTAATTGGGTTGGAAATAGCAAGCTAGAGACTGCCCCTGGATGGGAGGGTAAGAGTTAATACTTTCTTGGTTACTTTGGCTTTTGCCACGTTTTTCTCTTGATCTGACCCCTGATCCTGTGTTATAAAAGTGGGACAGTGGTCTGGAGAGAAAGAGACTAGGAGGGGGGTTCACATGGATTGAGCTGAGAGTTTCTTCAGAGACCCAGGTTCCATGACCCAGTAAGGGAGAGAGACGGAGAACAGCACCGTGAGGAGCAAAACAAAAGTCTTTTATCACTGCCAAGATGTAAAGGCCATCAGAATTTGGGGTTCACCCCAAAGACAACAGCTGTTGGAGTATGCCACTGATGGACTCTACCTTTGCAGGTATTCTGGGGCAGCACAGCCTGAATTAGGGTTAGGGATGTAGGAAGAAATAAAGTTTGGGCATTTTTTACACTTTGCCTTTTCCTTTTTTCAATTAAGGTTTTAAAACCTTGTTCCTACCTGGTCTGAAGTTACTAAAAGGGTTGTAATGTTTGTAACGGGTACCATTCCATAGTTCAGGTCACTAAGGTACTTTAGGGTATGAAGACATTAGTACAAGAGCAATAAAGTATGAAGACAAGTGGTTGATGTAGGGTAACAGAAGTTACAAACAGTCTAACATTAAGTGTGTGTCTGAGATAGGTGGGATAGTCTCCTGCAGGAGGTATTTGTTGGGGGCATTCTCTCCATGAGCAGTTTTGTATCCCATAGCAATGGGAGCAGACTCACGCCGCAGAGGTCTCGAGCATGTGCCCAGGTATGGTAGAGTTAAGTGAAGTAAAATGCTGTATGGAGTTTGTGCTATGTACACGGCAAGACCCCATACCATTACTGGGAGTGAGGCAGCGGTGATACACTAAACAGGTGGATGTTGGCAAGGCTCAGTGTGCCCCTTCTAAATGCAAGCACAGAGAAGGTATACATTGTCACGGGGACCCAAGAGTTAGCTGGAGAACAGTTGTGGTGCAAATGTACATGGTGCACATTCATCTCTGAATATAAGGGCCCGCCTTAAGGTCAAGTATTCCCCTGCCGCAGCCTCAGCCTTGTCCCAGGGTATTGGTAAAAATGGCACACAAGTAAAGGTACCACATGCGTAGTGCAGAGTGATCCTGTTACAGGTGCCTAGTGTTGCCCAGAAGAGCCAATGCCTGGGTAGGCCTCCCTTCTTGGTGCCCAACGAGGAGGGAAAACATGGATGATATGATGACCACCACTCTACTCTTCCTTAAATGCTTGTTTTACATCATTGTCTACCTTGCTCAAGCGATTGGAAACAATTTTATTATTAGACCATTATTAGACCAATTATAAGTTATAATGATAGTCTGCAGGCTGCAGTGTACTGTAAATGCATAATCTGTATATTGGACAAAGAGCTACATCGTACATTATACCAGAATTTGCTTAAGGGAAACTCTTATTTATGTCCATCAAGATGACTGCAATCAAATAGATGAATCTCCTGGTGGTCCAATGGCTATCATTGAGCCAACTTTTTCCCTTATGAGAAGGTAAATTATGATAACCAAAACTCCCCTTCAATCTTCAGAAAGCATGGGATCCATGGCACAAATATAAAGTACATTCACTAATATCCTAGAAAAATACAGTTCAATTTTTATACTTTTTTGCATACTAGGGTATGGCTAACTTTCACTTGGATCCTTCTCTTTATGTGATCCTTTCTATATTCACACAAGCTTCATATGTAAAGGGTTCAAAATTATTCCATGAGGCTGACATTTTTATAATTTTTTTTGTACTTTTGTTTATTGTGTCATTACTGTATTTGTAATGATTCTGTAAAACTGCATGTATTGTATATAAAGATATAACAGAGTACAGTCATCTCAGAGCAAAGCATTGTCATGGACTTTAAACTAAGTAATGGGCACTGAGGCAATTGATCTGTGCTTTAAGTGCATCAGTGGCCATTTCATAGTTCAAAAGTCACAGAGCTTTGCTCCTAAATCTGTTTTGACCATTACATTTTCTTTAATTTGGAACACGGTATAATGCTCTCAATGGTTGGAAGTCATTGCTTTGCTGCATTGTTACTTCATTAATTAATAATGGTCACAGTCTCATCCAAAATGTTGATAACACTCATGATAACATGAGTCCAGCATAACACTCATACTGGACCCCTGATTTTTTTTAGGCCAAGAAAGGGGTGATATGTGGGAAGTGAAAAGGTACAGTTTCTTATTTAAATAAATGCATAAATACCCCGACTCTGCACTAAAAATAAACTAAATTATAATATCCCAAACTTTATACAAATGCAAAAAAAATCAATAAATTATAATAAAAAAAAACACTGCTGCTGCAGTAACTATCCCCAAGTGTAAAGTGTATTCAGTGATAAAAACAATTGAAAAAAGCAACACTGTGTTAACGTTACTATAGGGATGAGCTTCGAGTTCGAGTCGAACATGGCTGTTCGCAAGTTCGCCGAACAGCGAACAATTTGGGGTGTTCGCGGCAAATTCGAATGCCGCAGAACACCCTTTAAAAGTCTATGGGAGAAATCAAAAGTGCTAATTTTAAAGGCTTATATGCAAGTTATTGTCATAAAAAGTGTTTGGGGACGCCGGTCCTGCCCCAGGGGACATGGATCAATGCAAAAAAAAGTTTTAAAAACGGCCGTTTTTTCAGGAGCAGTGATTTTAATAATGCTTAAAGTCAAACAATAAAAGTGTAATATCCCTTTAAATTTCGTAGCTGGGGGGTGTCTATAGTATGCCTGTAAAGGGGCGCATGTTTCCCGTGTTTAGAACAGTCTGACAGCAAAATGACATTTCGAAGGAAAAAACCCATTTAAAACTACCTGCGGCTATTGCATTGCCGACAATACACATAGAAGTTCATTGATAAAAACAGCATGGGAATTCCCCACAGGGGAACCCCGAACCAGAATTAAAAAAAAAAAAATGACGTGGGAGTCCCCCTAAATTCCATACCAGGCCCTTCAGGTCTGGTATGGATATTAAGGGGAACCCCGGGCAAAATTTTTTAAAAAAATGACGTGGGGTTCCCCCTAAATTCCATACCAGACCCTTCCAGTCTGGTATGGATTTTAAGGGGAACCCCGCGGCAAAGAAAAAAAAACGGCTTGGGGTCCCCCCAAATATCCATACCAGACCCTTATCCGAGCACGCAACCTGGCAGGCCGCAGGAAAAGAGGGGGGGACAAGAGTGCAGCCCCCCCCTCCTGAACCGTACCAGGCCAAATGCCCTCAACATTGGGAGGGTGCTTTGGGGTAGCCCCCAAAACACTTTGTCCCCATGTTGATGAGGACAAGGGCCTCATCCCCACAACCCTGGCCGGTGGTTGTGGGGGTCTGCGGGCGGGGGGCTTATCTGAATCTGGAAGCCCCCTTTAACAAGGTGACCCCCAGATCCCGGCCCCCCTGTGTGAAATGGTAAGGGGGTACTTACCCCTACCATTTCACTAAAAAACTGTCAAAAATGTTAAAAATGACAAGAGACAGTTTTTGACAATTCCTTTATTTAAATGCTTCTTCTTTTTTCTATTTCACACAGGGGGGGCTGGGATCTGGGGGTCCCCTTGTTAAAGGGGGCTTCCAGATTCCGATAAGCCCCCGCCCGCAGACCCCCACAACCACCGGCCAGGGTTGTGGGGATGAGGCCCTTGTCCTCATCAACATGGGGACAAGGTGTTTTGGGGGGCTACCCCAAGCACCCTCCCAATGATGAGGGCATGTGGCCTGGTACGGTTCAGGAGGGGAGGCGCACTCTTGTCCCCCCCTCTTTTTCCTGCGGCCTGCCAGGTTGCGTGCTTGGATAAGGGTCTGGTATGGATTTTTGGGGGGACCCCACGCCGTTTTTTTTTTTTTTTTTGGCGCGAGGTTCCCCTTAAAATCCATACCAGACCTGAAGGGTCTGGTATGGAATTTAGGGGGAACTCCACGTCATTTTTTTTTTACATTTTGGCGCGGGTTCCCCTTAATATCCATACCAGACCTGAAGGGCCTGGTATGGAATTTAGGGGGACTCCCACGTTTTTTTTTTTTAATTTTGGTTCGGGGTTCCCCTGTGGGGAATTCCCATGCCGTTTTTATCAATGAACTTCTATGTGTATTGTCGGCAATGCAATAACCGCGGGTAGTTTTAAATGGGTTTTTTCCTTCGAAATGTCCTTTTGCTGTCAGACTGTTCTAAACACAGGAAACATGCGCCCCTTTACAGGCATACAATAGACACCCCCCAGATACGAAATTTAAAGGGATATTACACTTTTATTGTTTGACTTTAAGCATTATTAAAATCACTGCTCCTGAAAAAACGGCCGTTTTTAAAACTTTTTTTTACATTGATCCATGTCCCCTGGGGCAGGACCCAGGTCCCCAAACACTTTTTATGACAATAACTTGCATATAAGCCTTTAAAATGAGCACTTTTGATTATTCATGTTCGTGTCCCATAGACTTTAACGGTGTTCGCGTGTTCGAGCAAACTTTTTTCCTGTTCGCATGTTCTGGTGCGAACCGAACAGGGGGGTGTTCGGCTCATCCCTACGTTACTAATGTGCAAGCAAATATATAAATACAAAAAATTCACTCAAATCTCGAATATATTTGCTGTAAATAAACATGTGAAAGTGTTGCAATAAATCAATTATCAATTATAATAATATAATATTATATATAAAAAGCTGTGATAAACGCCCAGTGTATAAATCAGCACATAATTCCACTTATTGATCTTCCTTCTGTAGAAGAGCCTTCATCCCAACAATGCATCCAATGTATACGAACCACTACTAACAATTGGAAAATCAATCTGCCACCAGCCTTGTTTTCTTAAAGTGATACTAATGGTACAATTGTGCCCCTATAGCAAGCTGCTTGATGTGATTTTACTGTACTTCTGTTTCGGTCTGGTACATGGTTTTTGACAGTAGGCGAAGGCCATGAATTCAGAAGATACAGTCAATCCACTTGTTGGTAATATTTTTTTCAGATTGGATGAACATGATAACCGCATGGATCAGTTTGCCATGGCATTACAAACACTCCTGAGTCGCACGGCTCACCTGGAATCCCCAACTGTGGCTACTCTGGTACAACCTGAGTTGCAGGCTGTCCCTGCTGCTGCGCCAGTCTCTGTGCAGGCACCCACCTTGAGTATTACCTTTATAAGAGGTATGTCTGGTTCCGCCCCGCTTCCCCAGCGATTTGGGGGCAATCCAGTTCAATGCAGAGGGTTTCTCAACCAAGTTGAGATATACTTTGAGATGCTGCCCCAGGTGTTTCCCACGGACAGAAGCAAAGTAGGGTTTGTGATATCTTTTCTTTCTGAGAGAGCCTTGGCCTGGGCTAACCCTCTATGGGAGACGCAAAAACCTGTTGTCTTGAGTTACCCTGAGTTTGTGGCCTCCTTTAAAAGGGTATGTGATATTCCCGCACACTTCGCTTCTGCTGCCAAGTGCCTCATGTCCATCAAACAGAGTACGAGAACTGTTGCCAACTACGCCATTGAGTTACGTACTCTGGCAGCAGAGGTTGCTTGGAACAATGAGGCCCTTGTGGCTGCATTTTCTCATGGTCTCTCGGATTCCATCAAGGATGAGATAGCAGCCCGAGATATACCCACTGAGCTGGAGAGCTTGATATCGTTTGCCATCCTCATTGACTCCAGACTCAGAGAATGACTTTCTTTTAACCACTTGCCGACCGCCTCACGCATATATACGTGAGCAGAATGGCACGGGCAGGCAAAATCACGTACCCATACGTGATTGCCTTCCCGCGGGCGGGGGGTCCGATCGGACCCCCCCCGGTGCCAGCAGCGGTCGGCATTTGGCTATGAGCGATGAGAGATGAGGGGGAGACCATCCGATCATGGCCCCCCCCTCGCGATCGCTCCCAGCCAATGAGGAACATCCCCTGCCTGTGTATAGTACACACAGGCAGAGGATGTGATGTCATCTCTCCTCGGCTCGGCAGTTTCCATTCTAGCGCCGAGGAGAGAAGACATGTAAGTGCACCAACACACACACACACACAGTAGAACATGCCAAGCACACAAAACACCCCCGATCCCCCCCGATCGCCCCCCGATCCCCCCCCCAATCACCCCTCCCCCCTCCCTGTCACACTGACACCAAGCAGTATTTTTTTTTTTTTTATGATTACTGCATGGTGTCAGTTAGTGACAGTTACTGTGGTAGGACAGTGAGTGTTACCCCCCTTTAGGTCTACGGTACCCCCCTAACCCCCCCTAATAAAGTTTTAACCCCTTGATCACCCCCTGTCACCAGTGTCGCTAAGTGATCATTTTTCTGATCGCTGTATTAGTGTCGCTGGTGACGCTAGTTAGGAACGTAAATATTTAGGTTCGCCGTCAGCATTTTATAGCGACAGGGACCCCCATATACTATCTAATAAATGTTTTAACCCCTTGATTGCCCCCTAGTTAACCCTTTCACCACTGATCACCGTATAACTGTTACGGGTGACGCTGGTTAGTTGGTTTATTTTTCATAGTGTCAGGGCACCCGCCGTTTATTACCGAATAAAGGTTTAGCCCCCTGATCGCCCGGCGGTGATATGCGTCGCCCCAGGCAGCGTCAGATTAGCGCCAGTACCGCTAACACCCACGCACGCAGCATACGCCTCCCTTAGTGGTATAGTATCTGAACGCATCAATATCTGATCCGATCAGATCTATACTAGCGTCCCCAGCAGTTTAGGGTTCCCAAAAACGCAGTGTTAGCGGGATCAGCCCAGATACCTGCTAGCACCTGCGTTTTGCCCCTCCGCCCTGCCCAGCCCAGCCCACCCAAGTGCAGTATCGATCGATCACTGTCACTTACAAAACGCTAAACGCATAACTGCAGCGTTCGCAGAGTCAGGCCTGATCCCTGCGATCGCTAACAGTTTTTTTGGTAGCGTTTTGGTGAACTGGCAAGCACCAGCCCCAGGCAGCGTCAGGTTAGCGCCAGTCGCGCTAACACCCACGCACGCACCGTACACCTTCCTTAGTGGTATAGTATCTGAACGCAACAATATCTGATCCGATCAGATCTATACTAGCGTCCCCAGCAGTTTAGGGTTCCCAAAAACGCAGTGTTAGCGGGATCAGCCCAGATACCTGCTAGCACCTGCGTTTTGCCCCTCCGCCCGGCCCAGCCCAGCCCACCCAAGTTCAGTATCGATCGATCACTGTCACTTACAAAACACTAAACACATAACTGCAGCGTTCGCAGAGTCAGGCCTGATCCCTGCGATCGCTAACAGTTTTTTTGGTAGCGTTTTGGTGAACTGGCAAGCACCAGCCCCAGGCAGCGTCAGGTTAGCGCCAGTCGTGCTAACACCCACGCACGCACCGTACACCTCCCTTAGTGGTATAGTATCTGATCAGATCAATACCTGATCCGATCAGATCTATACTAGCGTCCCCAGCAGTTTAGGGTTCCCAAAAACGCAGTGTTAGTGGGATCAGCCCAGATACCTGCTAGCACCTGCGTTTTGCCCCTCTGCCCAGCCCGGCCCAGCCCACCCAAGTGCAGTATCGATCGATCACTGTCACTTACAGAACACTAAACGCATAACTGCAGCGTTCGCAGAGTCAGGTCTGATCCCTGCGATCGCTAACAGTTTTTTTGGTTGCGTTTTGGTGAACTGGCAAGCACCAGTGGCCTAGTACACCCCGGTCGTAGTCAAACCAGCACTGCAGTAACACTTGGTGACGTGGCGAGTCCCATAAATGCAGTTCAAGCTGGTGAGGTGGCAAGCACAAGTAGTGTCCCGCTGCCACCAAAAAGACAAACACAGGCCCGTCGTGCCCATAATGCCCTTCCTGCTGCATTCGCCAATCCTAATTGGGAACCGACCACTTCTGCAGCGCCCGTACTTCCCCCATTCACATCCCCAACCAAATGCAGTCGGCTGCATGAGAGGCATTTTCTTTATGTCCTCCCGAGTACCCCTACCCAACGAACCCCCCCAAAAAAGATGTTGTGTCTGCAGCAAGCGCGGATATAGGCGTGACACCCGCTATTATTGTCCCTCCTGTCCTGACAATCCTGGTCTTTGCATTGGTGAATGTTTTGAATGCTACCATTCACTAGTTGAGTATTAGCGTAGGGTACAGCATTGCACAGACTAGGCACACTTTCACAGGGTCTCCCAAGATGCCATCACATTTTGAGAGACCCGAACCTGGAACCGGTTACAGTTATAAAAGTTAGTTACAAAAAAAAGTGTAAAAAAAAAAAAACAAAAAAAAAAAACACATAAAAAAAAAAAAAATAAAAAAAAAATAGTTGTCGTTTTATTGTTCTCTCTCTCTCTATTCTCTCTATTGTTCTGCTCTTTTTTACTGTATTCTATTCTGAAATGTTTTATTGTTATTATGTTTTATCATGTTTGTTTTTCAGGTCTGCAATTTTTTATACTTTACCGTTTACTGTGCTTTATTGTTAACCATTTTTTTGTCTTCAGGTACGCCATTCACGACTTTGAGTGGTTATACCAGCATGATGCCTGCAGGTTTAGGTATCATCTTGGTATCATTCTTTTCAGCCAGCGGTCGGCTTTCATGTAAAAGCAATCCTAGCGGCTAATTAGCCTCTAGACTGCTTTTACAAGCAGTGGGAGGGAATGCCCCCCCCACCGTCTTCCATGTTTTTCTCTGGCTCTCCTGTCTCAACAGGGAACCTGAGAATGCAGCCGGTGATTCAGCCAGCTGACCATAGAGCTGATCAGAGACCAGAGTGGCTCCAAACATCTCTATGGCCTAAGAAACTGGAAGCTACGAGCATTTCATGACTTAGATTTCGCCGGATGTAAACAGCGCCATTGGGAAATTGGGAAAGCATTTTATCACACCGATCTTGGTGTGGTCAGATGCTTTGAGGGCAGAGGAGAAATCTAGGGTCTAATAGACCCCAATTTTTTTCAAAAAAGAGTACCTGTCACCACCTATTGCTATGATAGGGGATATTTACATTCCCTGAGATAACAAAAAAAATGATTTAAAAAAAAAAAAAATGAAAGGAACAGTTTAAAAATAAGATAAAAAAGCAAAAAAATAAAGAAAAAAAAAAAAAAAAAAAAAAAGCACCCCTGTCCCCCCTGCTCTCATGCTAAAGCAAACGCAAGCGTTGGTCTGGCGTCAAATGTAAACAGCAATTGTACCATGCATGTAAGGTATCACCACGAAGGTCAGATCGAGGGCAGTAATTTTAGCAGTAGACCTACTCTGTAAATCAAAAGTGGTAACCTGTAAAGGCTTTTAAAGGCTTTTAAAAATGTATTTAGTTTGTCGCCACTGCACGTTTGTGCGCAATTTTAAAGCATGTCATGTTTGGTATCCATGTACTCGGCCTAAGATCATCTTTTTTATTTCATCAAACATTTGGGCAATATAGTGTGTTTTAGTGCATTAAAATTTAAAAAAGTGTGTTTTTTCCCCAAAAAATGCGTTTGAAAAATCGCTGCGCAAATACTGTGTGAAAAAAAAAAATGAAACACCCACCATTTTAATCTGTAGGGCATTTGCTTTAAAAAAATATATAATGTGTGGGGGTTCAAAGTAATTTTCTTGCAAAAAAAAATAATTTTTTCATGTAATCAAAAAGTGTCAGAAAGGGCTTTGTATTCAAGTGGTTAGAAGAGTGGGTGATGTGTGACATAAGCTTCTAAATGTTGTGCATAAAATGCCAGGACAGTTCAAAACCCCCCAAATGACCCCATTTTGGAAAGTAGACACCCCAAGCTATTTGCTGAGAGGCATGTCGAATCCATGGAATATTTTATATTGTGACACAAGTTGCGGGAAAGAGACAATTTTTTTTTTTTTTTGC
The DNA here is from genome assembly GCF_042186555.1 of Aquarana catesbeiana. Taxonomy (NCBI): domain Eukaryota; kingdom Metazoa; phylum Chordata; class Amphibia; order Anura; family Ranidae; genus Aquarana; species Aquarana catesbeiana. The sequence goes on along the minus strand of NC_133326.1, from coordinate 463,166,665 downwards.
ACAAAGTTGTCACTAAATGATATATTGCTCAAACATGCCATGGGAATATGTAAAATTACACCCCAAAATACATTCTGTTGCTTCTCCTGAGTATGGGGATACCACATGTGTGGGACTTTTTGGGAGCCTAGCCGCGCACGGGACCCAGAAAACCAAGCACCGCCTTCAGGCTTTCTAAGGGCGTAAATTTTTGATTTCACTCTTCACTGCCTATCACAGTTTCGGAGGCCATGGAATGCCCAGGTGGCAAAACCCCCCCCCAAATGACCCCATTTTGGAAAGTAGACATCCCAAGCTATTTGCTGAGAGGTATAGTGAGTATTTTGCAGACCTCACTTTTTGTCACAAAGTTTTGAAAATTGAAAAAAGAAAAAAAAAAATTTTTTTTCTTGTCTTTCTTTATTTTCAAAAACAAGTGAGAGCTGCAAAATACTCACCATGCCTCTCAGCAAATAGCTTGGGGTGTCTACTTTCCAAAATGGGGTCATTTGGGGGGGGTTTGTGCCACCTGGGCATTCCATGGCCTCCGAAACTGTGATAGGCAGTGAAGAGTGAAATCAAAAATTCACGCCCTTAGAAATCCTGAAGGCGGTGATTGGTTTTCGGGGCCCCGTACGCGGCTAGGCTCCTAAAAAGTCCCACACATGTGGTATCCCCATACTCAAGAGAAGAAGCTAAATGTATTTTGGGGTGCAATTCCACATATGCCCATGGCCTGTGTGAGCAATATATCATTTAGTGACAACTTTGTGCAAAGAAAAAAAAAAAATTGTCACTTTCCCGCAACTTGTGTCAAAATATAAAACATTCCATGGACTCAACATGCCTCAAAGCAAATAGCTTGGGGTGTCTACTTTCCAAAATGGGGTCATTTGGGGGGGGTTTATGCCATCTGGGCATTTTATGGCATTCAAAACTGTGATAGGTAGTGAGGAGTAAAATAAAAAATGTACGCCCTTAGAAATCCTGAAGGCAGTGATTGGTTTTCGGGGCCCCGTACGCGGCTAGGCTCCCAAAAAGTCCCACACATGTGGTATCCCCATACTCAGGAGAAGCAGCTAAATGTATTTTGGGGTGCAATTCCACATATGCCCATGGCCTGTGTGAGCAATATATCATTTAGTGACAACTTTTTGTAATTTTTTTTTTTTTTTTTGTCATTATTCAATCACTTGGGACAAAAAAAATTAATATTCAATGGGCTCAACATGCCTCTCAGCAATTTCCTTGGGGTGTCTACTTTCCAAAATGGGGTCATTTGTGGGGGTTTTGTACTGCCCTGCCATTTTAGCACCTCAAGAAACGACATAGGCAGTCATAAATTAAAGGCTGTGTAAATTCCAGAAAATGTACCCTAGTTTGTAGGCGCTATAACTTTTGCGCAAACCAATAAATATACACTTATTGACATTTTTTTTACCAAAGACATGTGGCCGAATACATTTTGGCCTAAATGTATGACTAAAATTGAGTTTATTGGATTTTTTTTAGAACAAAAAGTAGAAAATATCAATTTTTTTCAAAATTTTCGGTCTTTTTCCGTGTATAGCGCAAAAAATAAAAACGGCAGAGGTGATCAAATACCATCAAAAGAAAGCTCTATTTGTGGGAAGAAAAGGACGCAAATTTCGTTTGGGTACAGCATTGAATGACCGCGCAATTAGCAGTTAAAGCGACGCAGTGCCAAATTGTAAAAAGTGCTCTGGTCAGGAAGGGGGTAAATCCTTCCGGGGCTGAAGTGGTTAAGGAGCGCTTGCCAAAGTCTCCTGTACAATAAACAAAGAATGCAGTGCTAGCAACTAAATAAATATAAAGAATAAATGTGTGTTGCCGCTGCTGTAAAAAAAATGTTAAAACTTTACATGTATAAAACAAAATGATACAGCGCTGGCAATAGAACACCACTCCAAAAATATATATGTGTATGAGAAAAGAACACTATATTAATGACAATGTGAACATAAATAATTGCCACCTATTGCATAAATGCTAGGCTCAAATATGTGACATAGAAATAAACTGGCAAAATGAAATCTATAAAGACATAATGCCAGCATGAACAAAGTGACAATAAATAAACACACTAGAATACTGTGCAAATTCCTAAGAACAATCCCACTGGTCAGCAATGGTAGGATATCAACCCTTCAGCCTATAATGGGAATCAGTCACCTGATATGTTGCAGTTCAAAATGGCAAATAGGATGGACCCTGGATCATGGTCAATGGGATACGTGCTTGGAGGTGCAGGACATCATCTTCCACCTAAAAACAAAAAAAAGATTATATGGTGAAGTACTGTGGAGAAAATATTCAAATGCGCATAACAGCGCTACTCACAAAATCAGGCTTTCAAAACAGGCATTCAGAAACGTTCACAATTGCCGCTGATAGCGTGCGTTCCACGGGAGACAGGAAACAGCGTCACTAGTTAGAACGTGAGCTGGATATTGTGTAGATGCGTCATCAAAGACATAACATCCAGCCCACGGATGATCAAATATATATACAGCGTTAGATGAACTCCTCCCAAAGGGAGGAAAAGTGACAGCCAATCAAGGCTAATGAGTGTAAATCACCCACTTTATCTTGATTCATCATATCTTGTTGCAACTGCGGTAAACGTTATTAGCAAAAACAACCGGAACACAACATTCGTGTCGTATATACATAAAACATTACAAAAATGGAAAATTACCGTATTTATCGGCGTATAACACGCACCGGCGTATAACACGCACCCCAATTTAGGAGGGAATTTTAAGGAAAAAAAACTTTTAGGAGGGAAGTTGAAGGGAAAAAAACTTACATTTAAATGCCCATCATTGCAGCCTTGTCAGTGCAGCCTTGTCAGTGCAGCCATGTCAGTGCAGCCTTGTCAGTGCAGCCTTGTCAGTGCAGCCATGTCAGTGCAGCCTTGTCAGTGCAGCCATGTCAGTGCAGCCTTGTCAGTGCAGCCATGTCAGTGCAGCCATGTCAGTGCAGCCTTGTCAGTGCAGCCATGTCAGTGCAGCCTTGTCAGTGCAGCCATGCAGCCTCGTCAGTGCAGCCATGTCAGTGCAGCCTTCCCCAGTGCAGCCTTCCCCAGTGCAGCTTCCCCAGTGCAGCCTCCCCCAGTGCAGCCTCCCCCAGTGCAGCCTCCCCCAGTGCAGCCTTGCCCAGTGCAGCCTTCGATCCCCTGTCTTCAAAATCGCCGACCGCGATTTGAAAATGGCGCCGCCGGCGCCGAAATACACAGAGCCGGTCCTCGGCTCTTTCCGGCGGCTCTCTTTCACTTTCGGCGAACGAGAGCCGCCGGAAAGAGCCGAGGACTGGCTCTGTGTAATTCGGTGCCGGCGGCGCCATTTTCAAATCGCGGTCGGCGATTTTTGAGTTGTGCAGTTCGGGATCGGCGTATAACACGCACCTGCGACTTTCCCCTGATTTTAAGGGGAAAAAAGTGCGTGTTATACGCCGATAAATACGGTAAATAAAAATATATTGAACAAATTTAAAATAGGTCTCAAATATATAAATATTTAAATATAAATATAAATAGATAGTATGTATATATAAGAAGATAGCCAATCAAGGACAGTGAATGTAAATTAACCACTTCTTATTAGCTCATTATATCACATTATGTTTAAAATGGACTCAAACAACAAAACAGCAAAAACACCACTTGTCATCAAACTCATCAGAAAAAAGTCCATGAAAACTTCACTAGAGAAAGGATAGGTTACCAATTGGATAAAAAACAGTTGAGATCTAGCTCAATATTGAGGCCATAAGGGTTCAAAGTAAGGAGCCTATGGATCCATTGAGTTTTGTTCTGGGAGATGGCTCTCTTGGGATTAGAGCCTCGCCAGTGATCCTCAACCCTGTCGATTCCACAGAAAGTGAGTAGGCTTGGGTCCCTATTATGAAACAACCTAAAGTGATTGGAGAGACCATGATGTTTATACCTTTTTTTTATTCTGTTGTTCTCTAAGTCTAACCCCTAACTGTCTGGTAGTCCTTCCCACATACTGTAGGTTGCACGGACAAGACAGCAGGTATGTAACATGTGTTGTGCTGCATGTAATAAACTTTTTGATTTCAAAAGATCTTCCTTCAGAAAGAGAACTAAAATGAGTAATTTTCCTCTTACAAAATCTAGAGGTCCTACACATCATACATCTCCCACAGCTGTAAAACCCAGTTCAATCCAAAAAGGTACATAACTTCTTGGGTGGGTTCACAACATTATGTGCCAATTGAAGCCTGAGCGTAGGTGGCTTAGTATAGATAAATTTGGGCTGAGTGGGTAGGATCTTCTTCAAATCACTATCTTCCAATAGTAAAGGCCAATGTTCTTTAATGATTTTCTCGAAATCTCGATACTGTCTATTAAAGCCAGTCATAAATGCTATACCATAATCATGTTCCTTTTTTGCTTTCGGTTTGAATAAATCCTTCCTGTCCATCTCACCAACAATTTTCTTAGTCCGTTTTAGATCTTCCAACTTGTATCCCTTAGCATGAAATCATTCCAAAATCACATTGGCTTGGGAATTGTAATCATCTTCTTTACTGCAATTTCTTCTGACCCTGAGCATTTGACTTTTGGGAATGCCCCCCCAGCCATCTCGGATAGTGGCAGCTGGTTAACAGAATATAGCCATTCCTATCAACATTTTTGAAAAAAGTGTGAGTGCACAACTTATCCCCTTCTCTGAATAATGTAAGATCCAAAAAATTGAACTCTCTGTAACTGAAGCTTTCAGAAAAGGAGATACCAAAAGGATTAGCACTAATTTTGTTTAGAAATTCACAAAAAGAGTCCGGTGATCCTGCCCAAATGATTAAAATATTGTCTATATATCTTTTTTAGAGTCTAAGTTCCGGTATGTTGGTTTGATAAATAGCCTCACTTTTCCAAAAGCTCATGAAGAGGTTAGCTACTGATGGTGCATACTTGGCCCCCATGGCTACACCTTTTACTTGTCTTTAATATTCTTTTTCGTGCCAGAAGAAATTGTGACTCATTGCCAAATCAAGTGCCTTTAAAAGAAATTCTTTCTGTTTGGATTTAATGTTAGTACTCCCCAATGCCCACTCAACAGCTAAAAGAGCATGCTTCTGCTGAATATTTGTGTATAGCAAGTTGACATCGATACTTGTTAATAAACAATCATCATCCACTGTCATTGGACTGATTAATTTGATTAAATCCTTACTATCTTTAAGATAGGCAGGGTATTTCTTGGTGAGTGGTTGCAAAAAATAGTCCAAATATTCCCCGAGTCTAGAAAACAATGATTCAATTCCACTGACTATGGGTCAGCCTGGAGGTTTCAATGAATTTTTATGTATTTTTGGTAACTGATAAACCACGGGTACTCGTGGCCAGGATAAGAAACCTGGCCTCCTTCTTCAAAATCCCTTCATCCTTTGCTGTTTTTATTAAACTCTTTAATTTGGCCTTAAAATTCTTCGTGGGGTTACCTTTTAGTTTTTCATATGTTTCCTGGTCGCTAACCAGTTTATTCAGCTCTTCTAGGTAGTATAACTATATTCTTATTCTTCTCCAGTAACTACAAACCCTTCTCTAGATCTCTCTTAGATCTCTTTGGTTGTATAGCAAGCCTGTCCAAATCTTGCTCAACCAAAGATTTGAAACTCCCACAAAATGATTGGCAATTTTGGGGTTGAAAATATAATTATTTTTTAAAGATGTATGTAGATACTCCTCTACATGGGGATTTGCTGGAGAATTATTGTTAGAAAAAACTTTTTAATATTAATCTTCCTAATAAACTTCTGGAAATCGATAAATCTAAAATCTTTAATTCATCCTGCGAGAAAGTGGCATCACTAACATTAAAAATTCCTTCCATTAAGTTTCTCTTTTGCGTTTTCCTTTGCCCTCCTTCCATGCCATAGGGATGTGGTGGGATACCATGGTCGCCATTCTTCCGGTGGATTCTGATCCTTCCCTCGTCCCCGGGTGTCATGGCTCCTCTCCCCCTCATCATGGGGGGTCCCCCTGAGCCTCTTCTCTGAAAATCCCCTCTTTGATTATTAGGGTACCAACCACGACCCCTATGGGGTGGGGGATGATGGCTGGGATAATTAGGAGGCCAGGACTGTCCGCCATAGCCACCTCCTCTATGATCATAACCTCTTTGCTTGTAAGATCCCCTGTGGGATGGATAAGGATGCTCATAATTCAGAGGTTCAAACCAATTATAAGTGGGCACACCATAGGCAGGTGTTGGTGGATCATAATACCCACTATGCTCTTTTAGCTGTTGAGTGGGCATTGGGGAGTACTAACATTAAATCCAAACAGAAAGAATTTCTTTTAAAGGCACTTGATTTGGGAATGAGTCACAATTTCTTCTGGCACGAAAAAGAATATTACAGACAAGTAAAAGGTGTAGCCATGGTGGCTAAGTATGCACCATCAGTAGCTAACCTCTTCTGGGCCTTTGGGAAAGTGAGGCTATTTATCAAACCATCATACTGGAACTTAGACTCTATAAAAGATATATAGACAATATTTTAATCATTTGGGCAGGATCACGGACTCTTTTTGTGAATTTCTAAACAAAATTAGTGCTAATCCTTTTGGTATCTCCTTTTCTGAGAGCTTCAGTTACAGAGAGATCAATTTTTTGGATCTTACATTATTCAGAGAAGGGGATAAGTTGTGCACTCACACTTTTTTCAAAAATGTTGATAGGAATGGCTATATTCTGTTAACCAGCTGCCACTATCCGAGATGGCTGGGGGGCATTCCCAAAAGTCAAATGCTCAGGGTCAGAAGAAATTGCAGTAAAGAAGATGATTACAATTCCCAAGCCAATGTGATTTTAGAACGATTTTATGCTAAGGGATACAAGTTGGAAGATCTAAAACGGACTAAGAAAATTGTTAGTGAGATGGACAGGAAAGATTTATTCAAACCGAAAGCAAAAAAGGAACATGATTATGGTATAGCATTTATGACTGGCTTTAATAGACAGTATCGAGATTTCGAGAAAATCATTAAAGAATATTGGCTTTTACTATTGGAAGATAGTGATTTGAAGAAGATCCTACCCACTCAGCCCAAATTTATCTATACTAAGCAACCTACGCTCAGGCTTCAATTGGCACATAATGTTGTGAACCCACCCAAGAAGTTATGTACCTTTTTGGATCGAACTGGGTTTTACAGCTGTGGGAGATGTATGATGTGTAGGACCTCTAGATTTTATAAGAGGAAAATTACTGATTTTAGTTCTCTTTCTGAAGGAAGATCTTTTGAAATCAAAAAGTTTATTACATGCAGCATAACACATGTTACATACCTGCTGTCTTGTCCGTGCAACCTACAGTATGTGGGCAGGACTACCAGACAGTTAGGGGTTAGACTTAGAGAACATGTCAACAGAATAAAAAATGGGTATAAACATCATGGTCTCTCCAGTCACTTTAGGTTGTTTCATAATAGGGACCCAAGCCTACTCACTTTCTGTGGAATCAACAGGGTTGAGGATCACTGGTGAGGCTCTAATCTCAAGAGAGCCATCTCCCAGAACGAAACCCAATGGATCCATAGGCTCTGTACTTTGAACCCTTATGGCCTCAATATTGAGCTAGATCTCAACTGTTTTTTATCCAATTGGTAACCTATCCTTTCTCTAGTGAAGTTTTCATGGTCCTTTTTCTGATGAGTTTTATGACAAGTGGTGTTTTTGCTGTTTTGTTGTTTGAGTCCATTTTAAACATAATGTGATATAATGAGCTAATAAGAAGTGGTTAATTTACATTCACTGTCCTTGATTGGCTATCTTCTTATATATATACATACTATCTATTTTTTATCTCATATTTTTATATACTTCTCTCTAGGCAAACTATATGTATTATTTGAGACCTATTTTAAATTTGTTCAATATATTTTTATTTAAATTTACATTTTTTTAATGTTTTATGTATATACGACATGAATGTTGTGTTCCTGTCATTTTTGCTAATAAAGTTTACCGCAGTTGCAACAGAATATGATGAATCAGGATAAAGTGGGTGATTTACTGATTGGCTGTCACTTTTCCTCCCTTTGGGAGGAGTTCATCCAACGCTGTATATATATTTGACCATCCGTGGGCTGGATGTTATGTCTTTCATGATGCCCCAGAGGAGGGGTGAAAAGCGTCAACGCAATATCCGGCTCACGTTCTAACCAGTGACGCTGTTTCCTGTCTCCCATAGAACGCACGCTAACAGCGGCGATCGCGGAAGTTTCTGAATGCCTGTTTTGCAAGCCTGATTTTGTGAGTAGCGCTGTTATGCGCATTTGAATATTTTCTCCACAGTACTTCACCATAAAATCTTCTTTTGTTTTTGGGTGGAATATGATGTCCTGCACCTCCAAGCATGTATCCCATTGACCATGATCCAGGGTCCATCCTATTTGCCTTATTGAACTGCAACATATCAGGTGACTGATTGCCATTATAGGCTGAAGGGTTGATATCCTACCATTGCTGACTAGCGGGATTGTTCTTAGGAATTTGCACAGTATTCTAGTGTGTTTATTTATTGTCACTTTGTTCATGCTGGCATAATGTCTTTATAGACTTCATTTTGCCAGTTTATTTCTATGTCACATATTTGAGCCTAGCATTTATGCAATAGGTGGCAATTATTTATGTTCACATTGTCATTAATATAGTATTCTTTTCTCATACACATATATATTTTTGGAGTGGTGTTCCATTGCCAGCGCTGTATCATTTCGTTTTATACATGTGAAGCCTCCTGTACATTTGCCTCCGAGCTTTGCAGTCCCACCCGTGCCTCCCTTACCTCCCATGCCTCCTGGTACCGAGTCAGTCAGTGAAGATGAACCCATGCACTTGGGCTTCACGCGTTCTCTGTGGATGAGAGAGCCTTTAGGAGAAGGGAGAAAATGTGCCTTTATTGTCGCCAGGCAGGTCACTTTTTGAAGTCTTGTCCTACCCATCCTGGGAACACCCGAACCTTGAGGTCCTGTCATGGACAGACCTTAGGTGGTGTTGTGTCGTCCCCAGTTATCCAGAAGGATAAGCCCCTGGTTTTGGTAACCCTTTCTTGGGCTAAGTCTTCTATCAAGATACAGGCTCTAATCAACTGGTTCATTGATGCTGCCTTTGTATCAAAGCACTCGATTCCACTGCAGCTGCATGACACTCCACTTGCCATTGAGACCTCTACAGCCTGCCCATGTGACTCATGAGACGGTCCCATTGTCCATGGCCATAGGGGCTCTTCACCATGAGATAATCCAATTCCAAGTGATTTCCTCTCCTAAGTTTCCGCTGATTATTGGTTATCCTTGGTTACAGAGGCACAACCCCTCTTTTGATTGGCTCCATGCTGAGGTTCTCTCCTGGTCACCACAATGCAGTAAAACATGCTTCCGGAAGGTAGCCAAGGTCCTGTGTACCTCTTCACTCTCCTCCCTGCCAGAGGAGTACCGTGATTTTAGCGATGTCTTTGACAAAGGTCAAACAGGTAGTTTGCCTCCACACCGGCCATATGATTGCGCAATTGACCTCCAACCTGGTGCCACTCCCCCTCGTGGCCGGGTTTACCCTTTGTCAGTCTTGGAGGATAAAGCCATGGAGGAGTATATTGCAGACACACTTTCTCTGGGTTTCATCCGTAAATTCTTATCTCCTGCTGGTTCTGGTTTCTTCTTTGTGAAGAAGAGGAGCTGTGAACTGAGACCTTGTATTGATTATAGGGGTCTCAATTGTTTCACGATTAAAAATGCCTACCCAATCCCAGAGATTACAGAGTTATTTGACCACCTCAAGGGAGCAACGGTTTTCACTAAGCTTGATCTGAGAGGGGCTTACAATCTCGTGAGGATTAAGAAGGGCGACGAGTGGAAAACTGCGTTTAATATCAGAACAGGCCATTATGAGTATCTCGTAATGCCTTTTGGCTTTTGTAATGCCCTGGCAATTTTCCCAGGAATGAATTAATGATGTCCACTGAGATTTGTTGCAGTTATGTGTGGTGGTTTATCTCGATGATATCCTCATATTTTCCAAGTCCCTGGAGAGCCACCACACAGATGTCTGTCGTGTGCTTCAGAAATTAATAGAGAACAATCTCTGGAGAAGTGTGAGTTCCATTGGGAGCAGGTTAAATTCCTGTCATTTCCACTGCTGGTTTTTCGATGGACCCAGAGAAACTTTTGGCAGTCCTACAGTGGCCTCGACCCATGGGGTTACATCCTCTGCAGCGTTTCCTGGGTTTTGCCAACTATTATCGAAAGTTTATTCGTAACTTCTCGTCTCTGGTCAAGCCCCTGACCGATATGACCAGAAAGAACGGTAACCCACAGAGTTGGTCTCCAGAGTCCATTAAGGCCTTTGAAAGTCTCAAGGCTGCCTTTGTTTCTGCTCCTGTGTTGACACATCCTGATCCTAGGTTACCTTTTATCCATGAGGTTGATGCTTCTGAGACTGGTGTTGGCACCCTTCTGTCTCCACGTCATACCTCTGAGAGTGCTATGCATCCTTGTGGCTAATTTTCCAAGAAATTGTTACCTGCCGAGTGTATTTATGAGATTGGTGACAGAGAGCTGTTGGCAATCATTTTAGCTCTGAAAGAATGGAGACATCTCCTCAAAGGTACCACTGTGCTGGTTCTCATTCTTACTGAACATAAGAATCTCACATTCTTGTCTGAGGCTAAACACCTCTCTCCCAGAAGGGCGCGATAGGCTCTTTTCTTGTCATGTTTTAATTACATTGTCTCATTCTTACCCGGAACTAAGAATGCAAGGGTTGACACCTTGTCACGACAATTTTCCTCCACTTCCAAGTTGGAGTCAGTTCCGGCTCCTATGATTCCTCCCGATCATATTCTGGCTACGGTTCGCACCAGTCTTACTTCTCCTTTGGGTGACAAAATTCTTGCTGCTCAGGTCAATGCTGCTCCTGAGAAACCTTGTGACCGCTGCTTTGTCCCAGAGTGTCGCTGTACTGCCGTGCTCCAGACTTACCATTCTCCCAAGGCAGATGGAAACCCTGGTAAGAATCAACTCGTTTGGGCCATTTCCCAACAATTCTGGTGGCCTATTCTACGTGCTGTAACTGCATTCGTAGCTGCCTGTTCTGTGTGTGCTCAGAGTAATGCCCCGTACACACGGATTTTCCGATGGACAATGTCCGATCGGAGCGTGTTGTCGGACATTCCGACCGTGTGTGGGCTCCATCGGACATTTTACATCGGATTTTCCGACACACAAAGTTTGAGAGCAAGCTATGAAATTTTCCGACAACTAAATCCGATCGCGTCAATTCCGACCGTGTGTGGCCTCTTCCGACACACAAAGTGAAGAAATTCCAAGACGGAAACAGCTCGGTCGGGTAAAATTAGCATTCGGAATGGATACAGCACATTCGTCATGCTGCAATGTTAAAAATGGTTTAATACAGCGCACTCTCTTCTTCTTTATAATGTGAGAAGAATGAAGTAGTTTTGCTGCTCATATTCACACAGACTTCTCACAAACTTATTTCTTTACTATTTATCGGGATTCCCTCAATATATTTGGATTTGTCACATCTGACAAAAATATTTTTTTTTAAAGGCATTTTTTTTTTAGATTTTAGGTTTGTATTTTTTCCAAGGCTGATCTTTGTTTTATTTCATTTTTAGTTTTACTCCAGAATATTTTTGTGTGTTTTTTGTGTGTCAAGTTACCACAGCACCATTATTATCTTGTATTATTTAATCTCAAGGAGCTTGTTTGGTATTGGTGTCCCTTGTTAATTTCACATTGTATTTTTGAAATGTACCTGAATCCTCACCAACAAACTGTCCTTTTTGAAGTAAAAAACACATAGGCAAGTATAATTGAAAACAAAAATCCTTTATTAAGGGCTCAGAACCAAACAAAGAGGGAGGCAACACTGGATAAACAGCAGAAATTAGCGAAGCCTTGGACCCCCAGGGCAGACATCAATTCTTTAACATCAAAATTGGTGGCCTGAGGAGTCCATATGTAAGGAAGTGCAGTCTGGTCCAGAAGTCCCTGTCACTGCAAGACACAAGACAAACCCTAATGTCAGGCAAAACTCTCCTAATCTTGTTACAATATAGACCTCAATGTAGAAGCAGTATAGGCCCAAGTTTGGCTCTTACCTTCGTTATCACGATTGGCGCCTCCGATACTCCTTTGTCCGCTCACAGATCATACATTCTACGCATGTGTGTTACGCTTTATACACACTGCGCATGCGTGTAACTCCGCCCGCCCTTAACATTCTTTCTAGTCTATTCCCCGCCCCTTTTCGTTCGGCGCAGTGGGTGAAGAGCACATGGCGGAGTCAGAGCAGGTGCGTACTAACTATAGCAACAAGGAGGAGGAAAGCCCAGATCCGGAAAAGTCCCGATCCAGAAGGAGATAATTTAAGGCCACAAATATGTCCTTTGGGGAGATGTTGGAGATGGTCGACATCCTGAAAAAGGCCGACTATGATGGGAAGTATGGACCTTACCCCAACCCCAATGTCAGAAAGGCCAACATCATGGCGAAAGTGGTCAAAAGTCTGCACCAGAATTTCGGGGTATGATGATCGAAAGATCAGCTCAGGAAGCGGTGGTCGGACCTGAAATTAAGAGAGCCCTAGCAGTACAGAAAGATCCGGAGAGTGCTGCAAAAAAGTAAGTAGTTGTGCTGTGTTCCTATTCTTTTTGTCTTTATTACGTTTGTGCTGCTCCATATGCTTTTCTTAGGTGTTGTACAGTTTAAAATGGCAACTTTAATGTTCATGGGCCCATTATTCGTTCGTATCAAACATTTTTCTTTCGACCTATAAAACACCATTGTTTAGGCCATATGCATTTTCCTACATTTTTTAGGGCCTACTTGTATGAAAAATATTTGGTTGTGTAGATGGGTTTGTTACTAGAATGAAATGCAAACTAGATTCTGTGTAAGGAGAGGACACTCAGCAGCTGTTTTCACATCTGGACGCTGGAGCTTTTTATTAGGGGGCCCACACAGGTGCTCCAGTGTATACTATAGGGGGGTCTCCATCTGTGAAGCTTGTACAAAACAGGTAAAGTCTTGAAGCTTGACAAAGGACAATAAAAATGCTACATCTTGGAACTCTGCCCAAATAGACAATTATACCCCACTTCCAAGCAATGTTTCATCTTTAGATTTCGGCTATCGAATATCTGTGTGCTAATTATACCATTTTTGTTTTACATAGGGGAGAAAAGACTCGGAGGACACCCCTCATCCGAGGAGACCACAGACCCCCCACCTCTGGAAGAAGGGGAAATACCCCCAACCCAAGCTAAGCAGGAGCAGGAAGAAGACGTGGTGGAAATTGACACCACAACAGGTGAGTGTCTGTGACCACAGACTCAGGTAAGAGATGGATGCAGATTTTTGATACCTGTTTTTGTTTATTTTCCCTCTTTTTAGGTGATCGTGATGTTGTGGATCGAGATCCTTTTCACATCAGAAAGTGCCCAGATCCTGATCGGGGAGATCATGGGGTGTAATTTCAAATTGGAAAACTTCAAGAAAAAAATCAATGATGTTATTCAAAAAAATAATAACATCATTGATGTTTTGGGGCGAATTTAAAACCCCTCAAAATCACTTTGTTTTTTGTGTGCTACAATCTTAAAAATGTTTTAGTGATGTTTAGAAAAGCCAAATTTGGAGGATGCACACAGTGTGCCAACATGTGCTATCTGCCATCACGGGAGATCAATGGACGCATTTTGGGGGTGCAACCCCTTCCTTAATAATAAAGTAGCTGTAAGGAAGGGGTTGCTCCCCCAAAACACATCCCTTGATCCCCGGTGATGGCAGCTAGCACATGTTGACATTCATAAATTGGTGTGCATCTTCCAAATTTTGCTTTTCAAGGGGTGACTTCACCCCATCTGAACGCAATATCAAACACAGTTCCTAAATACTCATGTCTGATATTGCCTTCAAGTTTTACCATATGTGAACTTTGTAAGTTCAAGATTTTTGTCTTTCTTGTTGGTTTTACACATGCCTGTTTTAACTTAAATGGACATTTCTATTCTTGATAATGCCACCCCAAAAATTGTTATACACAAACATGTTGGTTTGTTTTAAAAACCTTTTCTAAATGCACATGTGATTGTGCAAATGCTTCATCCGCAATGAAGATGAATTGGAGTCCTTCCACATTGTCTTCTGGAGGTGGCAAGTCCAAGCTGCCATTCTGGAGATGCCTTTAAAACTGTCTGGGCGATGACTCCACCATCGAACATCCGGCCATTCTTCCCCACGTCCACATACAGGAAGTCGTAATTAGCCGACACCACCGCCAACATCACAATACTATTGAACCCCTTGTAATTATAATAGTATGACCCCGAGTTGGGTGGTGGGACGATGTGGACGTGTTTCGAATCAATTGCCCCTCCACAGTTAGGAAAGTCCCACCGCTGGGCAAAGTGGGAGGCCACAGTCTGCCATTCCTGTGGCGTGGAAGAAAACTGTTGAGGAAAACAAAAAAAATTACTATTTTTGCACATAAACATGGCAAGCAGATTAGACACAAACATTCTTGGCCAACCTCCAGATAACATTTATTAAGGGGAATTTTACAACACCAAAGTATAAGGTACACCTATCATATTCCCCCTCCCCACCTCTCATGGGCCATTTCTAACACTATAGGGGGGGGAATCTTGGACAGGTAACCCTCTCCACTTCATTGAGAGATGAATGCCTAAATACAGGGTATTACTTGGAACAGCCCCTCCTTAGTTACACTATTGGCAGCCCACTGGACAGGTAAGAAGTGTCCTAATACAAAGATATAAATACACACTGTACACATTTGAGCACATTTGGACATTCTGCTATTACCTATCAAGATAATAAAAGTATCCAAAAACTTTAAACAGTACCATTTGAAAGTATACAGGCAGGCCCTTGCACTACATGCTTTGGGGAATTCATCCATACATCTGACCACGAAAGAGATGGGTATAGTGTGTATGGGTTTGGCAAAGTCAGCAAATAGATGATTGAGGATAGATAGAGAATTGGGATCAGCTGACTTAGCAGTTGGGGGGAGGGAGGGTTAATAAAAATGATTTGGGAACACCACAAAAAAAAGCCTCTGGCACTCTGCCTGAATTTAAAGCACAAATCACATTTCAAAACATTTTAGGGGGTGTTTGTGGTAAAGCACTACTATGGAGCTGATAAAATACATTGTTAAATGACTACATGAGGTGAATATAGGGGCAGGAGAGCATTCTGGGGAGGTTAGTGAAGGCAAATATGTATGAAGGACTAAAAAAATAATTACATAAAAATCCAGCATGCATGAGAACAAAGGGGACATTCACAGCATATTACAATCATGGTAATTTGGGAATGAGGAGAGAAATACAATATATTAGCAAACATTCAATACTATAAAATGTGATATTAAAGGATAAAAATCTTACCTTCATATACTCCTTCTGCATGATCTGGATGATGGCAGAACAGGTCTCTGGGATAATGATACCCAGAGCCTGGGGGCAGATGCCTGTCGAGAACTTCAAGTCCTGCAGGGTTCTCCCTGTCGCCAAGTACCGCAGGGTAGCGACGAGCCTCTGCTCCGGAGTGTGGCTTGCCTCATGCAGGTATCCTGCCTGCTGATATAGGGGGTCAGCAAAGCCAGCAGACGATGAAAAGCGGAGTCCGTCATCCTGAGAAGGTTCCTGAAATCATCAGGATTATTCTCACGGATCTCACGGAGCAAAGGCATATGAGAGAACTGGTCACGCTGAAGCAACCAATTCTTGGTCCATGAACTCCTCCCCACCCTGTTCATGGACTGGACTTGTGTCAAGGTCAGGACCCCAACACCAAGCCCCCGCACAGCACGAACTCTACGAGGAGTACGTATTCGCAACATGGCTAGAAAACGGTCGGCTGCTCAGAACGAAGTAACAGAACGCACTGAAGAACGGCAAGGCCTGTGAAGAGCGGCCTGAAAAACAGCAACGAGCACAGAAAACTCTGATACGAACTGACTGCATGCACCGAAGAGTAGATACAAACCCACAAGCACAAACTGAACCGCAGAAAACGATCTGAAAGCCATGAGTCTGAAAAAGCGCGAATCGTCTCTCACCAAACTTTTACTAACACGAGATTAGCAAAAGGAGCCCAAAGGGTGCCGCGCTTGGTTCTGAACTGGTCTTTTCTAGTCTCGTCGTACGTGGTTGACGCCACCGCGTTGTTGGCGATCGGAAATTCCGACAACTTTGTGCGACCGTGTGTACGCAAAACACGTTTGAGCCAACATCCGTCGGAACAAATTCTAGGATTTTGTTGTCGGAATGTCTGATCAATGTCCGACCGTGTGTATGGGGCATAAGACTCTATGACAGCTTCCAGGGGTCCTCCTACAACCCATACCCAATGGAGAGAGGCCCTGGACCCACCTGTCTATGGATTTCATTGTGGAGTTGCCCAACTCCCAAGGCAACACAGTTATCCTTATGGTGGTTGACCAGTTCTCAAAGATGTGTCATTGTATTCCACTTAAAAAGTTGCCCACTTCTAAGGAACTGGCTTCCATTTTTGCTCGGGAGATCTTTCGCTTACATGGGCTACCCAAGGTTATTGTCTCAGACAGGGGTAGTCAGTTTGTGTCCCGGTTCTGGCGAGCCTTTTGTGCACAGCTGGGAATTCAGCTTGCTTTCTCCTCTGCGGTTCACTTGCAGTCTAATGGAGCCGCAGAATGAGCCAATCAGTCCTTGGAGCAATTCCTATATTGCTATATTTCTGACCATCACAACAACTGGTCAGACCTATTACCATGGGCAGAGTTTGCTCACAACAGTGCCTTGAATTCTGCTTCCTGATTGTCTCAGTTTATGTTGAATTATGGTTTCCACAGAGTATTCCTGTGCTAGGGGAGCATCTCAGTGGTCTTCGTTCCACTTGGGCACAAGTCCAGGAGGCTTTGCCTCATGCTAATGATAGGTACAGACTCCATGCTGACCGCAGATGCCAGCCTGCGCCTTCCTACCAGGTTGGGGACAGGGTTTGGCTGTCATCTCGCAACCTCCAACTGTTCCCTCACTGAAGTTCGCACCTCGGTTTATTGGGCCTTTCCGTATCATTCGCAGGATTAACCCAGTTGGACCTTGCTCCTAGTATACATCTCAAATGTGTTTCATGTCTCCTTATTGAAACCATTGGTCTGCAACCGCTTTACCACCTCGGTGCCACGTCCTCACCCTATACAGGTTGAAAACCATGAGGAGTATGAGGTACAATCCATTGTTCCGTGGGCGCATACAGTACCTGGTACATTGGAAGGGGTACGATCCGGAGGAACGCTCCTGGGTATCATCCTCAGACGTACATGCTCCTGCCCTCCTCCGTGATTTCCATAGACATTTTTCCCTCAAGCCTGGTGGTCCTTCGAGGGGGAGGGGTCATTGAGGAGGGGGGTACTGTCAGGGCTGGCTCAGTCCTTCATTCTCTGAGCTGGCTGCTCAGCTGTTGGGTAATTGCCAGCTCTCATCTCTCTCCACAGTTAACCAGCTGTTGTGGATCTGCTCGTCAGTCCCGCCTACTTAAAGATCTCCAGCTCACTTCATTCCTGCCTTCGCCTTGGTCACATCACAAGAAACAATCTCCTGCGTTCCTGTTTAAAAACTGGCTTTGCTGACATCCCTTCTGGCTCCTTATCCTGCTTGCTGTTCCTCTACTTGGATCCCTGACTTCTGGCCTGGCTGATTATCCGATCCGGTTACTGGACTCTGGCTATGCTTTGACTACGCTTACTTACTATTTACCTTTTTATTTTTATTAATAAACAAATGTGATTCTTCTGTACTTCTGTCTCAGTCTGGTTCCTGGTTTCTGACAAAACAATAAAAATTAAATGTGAAAATAAATTATCAGAGGTGGTAGGGGACTCTGATCCTAGCGCTCAAAAATGGAATACAGGAAATTAACTATTTTGTGCACTACTAGCCGTTATTATAAAACCAAAAAAAAATGTAACAAAGTATACCCTCTTAGGAGAAGAAAGTATTAACAGCACTTAATGTGAATACAAACATTCATCAGCATGATTGCTCATATAGTGCTAAAATCATTGGAATGAAAACCCATTAGAATCTGCAGCTCTTAATACAAACATGTTCCTCAAATCCTGGGTTCAATAGTAATATGTAACAAACATATAACATTGCTTGCAAGAACTATAAAATCAAATAAAAAGTTTGCAAGAACTATAAAATCAAATAAAAAGTTCCTTAAAGGTTCAGTAATGATTTTGGTCCAAGCAAAGTGACACTAAAAGTTCAAAACGTCCAAAAAAGGACTATATGCAAAATTGATAAATCAAAAATCAAATGTTCTTGTAATCTATTCCATACATGCAACACGATAACATTCCAGGGAGGGCTCCTAATCCATGTGGAGTGTACTATCCGTGGGCTGCTATACCTTCACCAAAACACCACGTGATCACCCCTTTTGGATGTATGCTTACCAAAGGTAAGAGTCAGAAAGGCCTGTTAAATCCTTCCCTGCATTAGTCTGCTCCTCAGCCGTGATATGCCTTAGTCCTCCTCTGCTGCCAGATCCAGCAATGTCTCCTCTCTACTTCCTCAAGAAGTACTATTGAAGGAACATCTTTGTATTAAGAGGTACAGATTCTAATGGGTTTTCCTTCCAACGATTTTAGCACTATATGAGCAATCATCCTGATGAATGTTTGTATTCACATTAAGCGCTGTTAATACTTTCGTCTCCTAAGAGAGTATACTTTGTTACAATAAAAATTAAATATTCCTTTCTAAATCATGCCTGGGGGTGTCTATAGTATGCCTGTAAAGTGGCATTTTTCCCGTGTTTAGAACAGTACCACAGCAAAATGACATTTTTAAAGGAAAAATTGTAATTTAAAACTGATCGCGGCTGTAATGAATTGTCGGGTCTCGGCAATACAGATAATTGAAAAAAAGAGCATGGGATCCCCCTGTCCATTACCAGGCCCTTTGGGTTTGGTATGAATATTAAGGAGAACCCCAAACCAAAATAAAAAAAAATGCTTGGGGGTACCCCTAAAAACCATACCAGGCCCTTTGGGTCTGATATGGTAACTTAAGGGGAACCCTGCACCAAAATTAAAAAAAATGGCATAGGGGTCCCCCCCAAAATACATACCAGACCCTTATCTGAGCACACAACCTGGCAGGCTGCAGAAAAAGAGGAGGGATGATAGAGCACCCCCCTCCTGAACCATACCAGGCCACATGCCCTCAACATGGGGAGGGTGCTTTGGGGTAGCCCCCAAAGCACCTTGTCCCCATGTTGATGGGAACAAGGGCCTCATCCCCACAACCCTTGCCCAGTGGTTGTTGGGGTCTGTGGGTGGGGGGCTTATCGGAATCTGGAAGCCCCTTTAACAAGGGGACCCCCAGATCCCGGCCTCCCCCCCTGTGTGAAATGGTAACGGGGTACAAGTACCCCACCATTTACAAAAAAAGTGTCAAATTGGTAAAAAAATTACAAGAGACAACTTGGGACAAGTCCTTTATTAAAAAATAAAAATGTCCCACGATGTAAGTTCAAGCCACCCGATGGACCGAAAAAGAGATTAAAAAAAGCAGCAACCGATCCGCCTCCCTGGGAGGCTCCCACTGAGTGACGCAACTTCGCTGTGACAGCTCTTATATAACTGAGGGTGGGGCCACCCACTGATGTAACCGGGTGACCTGCCCCCTGTGACACCACAGGGGCTTCCCCATGGCTTCCCCGTGGCATCAGAGGGTGGCAGGGTCAACCATTTACATCACCGGGTGACCCGCCCTCAGTTATATAAGAGCTGTCACAGCTGTCATATCTTAACCTCCGTTCTAATAGTGAGAGGCTGGGTTGCTCCAGCTCCCACTCTTTATGGGTTGCTGTGAGACTGTTGACCAAGATTGAAGGGATCATCAGAATAATGTAATTACAACAAATTCAAATTTAAAAAATTACAATTAATTTAAATTTAAAAATAAACCATTAGTAAGCCATATTTGAGTTCTGTAAATTCAGGTTTAATTTGCATTTGACTTAAATTTGAATCTTAACATTTAATAATGTAATGTTTTCTTATTTTCTGTCAGTTTGGGCTGTCAATTGACTGGCAAATCAGCTTCCAAAATTATCACTTGTTAGTTAGAGTAAACCTGTCTCAAAACATCCTAGATTTCTTTATCTCCTTATTCAACATTCAACATTTTGGAATTCACTTTTCACATATGACAACCTCTGTTTATGTATTTCCTTCTCAATGGCTCAATTGGCCAATTTGTGATAAATTTATTGTAGGAATCTTCCTAAAATCAAGAGTAAACTTTAGCCAAAGCACATCACAATAGCCCAGTAGAATCTGTGACAAACAGCCTCTGTTAGTCCAAGGAAAAGTTGTGGATGGAGTGTACCTGTTGCATAGATTTTTGCATTTTCTTAAGATAAGCTGGTTGCAGTAGAAGGTCTGTAGCAGTATACTGGGAGTAAAACTTTGGCCACACCTTGCTCCCCAGCTGGGGTAAATTTTATCTTTTTCATAATATCTTCAGTGTTGTTGGAGAAGAATTCATATGGGCTGTGATGGAACATGGCTGTAAGTCTGACCAGATCCACTACTACTGTGGTCTCAAAAACTAGGCAGCAGGCACAATAACCTTTGTTGGATTGTGAACTGCAATTACCCCTGTGAGGCAATCACTCTTTTGATTGTGTTTTTCTGCAATGCTGATAAATAAACCCAGTCAGGAAGCCTTTAAACATACTTTGGTGATTGGATCATCTGTCTGCAGTCTCCCCGCTTAAAGCTGAACTCTATAAATATAAATATATATATATATATATATATATATATATATATATATATATATATATATATATATATATATATATATATATATATATATATATATATATATATATATATATATAGAGAGAGAGAGAGAGAGAGAGAGAGAGAGAGAGGAATGAGCAGGTCCTGGTATCCTGGTATGTTTTGTACTGTGAAATTTTTTTTTTGTAGACTGACAGGGTAAGTTTTTATTTTTGTATCTTTGCAAAACTTCTAAGTTATATACTATAAAAAGGGAACACAATGACCAAAACAATTTGGTTTTACAAACAATAAGTTTAATTCATTGTTGGTACCTAGCTGTCTGATGGCTTGGAAAAGATGTGCAGCATTCACGATAAGCCAGAGTAGTTTTGATGCTAAATCTGACTAAATCATAAGCAATTAAATACTGTGTGCTAATTTTGCACCAGATTCAATTTTTTTTAACCGGCTTGAGTGATTGATCCTAATTTCCCCAGGGTGACATCAAAACATGATGTTCTGCTGATACTAATCAACATGGCTTCACAGTTTTGAATTCTGCTCATTGTTAATTTTCAGTTTCTAAGTCAATTTTTCTTCCAGAGAACAATGGTCCTCACCTTCTTTGAGTTTCAGAATGTCAGTGTCGTTATTTAATGTCTCCTATTGTCAGTGTATCATTATTCGTGGAGTGCAAGTCTTATGGCACTATTCCTATGGAACTGAAGGTGCAGACATCCTAAGATTTTAAGAACATGTCAAAACTCTTATGATTATATTTAATAAGCAGCACAAAGAGCAATGAACTAAGTGCAATTGTATTAACCCAAATCCATCTTAGTAAAGTTACAAAAAATTCAAGAGAGATTATAAGTAGTTATTGCATTTTGAACATGGGGTACAATTTATAACACAGCAGATATTGTTTTCTGCTCTCTATTTTACTCAGTAGTACCTTGGGGTGTCTACTTTCTAAAAAGGGGTCATTGTGGGGGTGTTTATACTGTCTTGGAATTTTAACTTGTTTATAACTGAAAGGCATAGAACAGTTATTTTGTTTTGTTTTTTATTCAAATATTAAAAAATAAAATACCCAGTGTTTAATAAATACCACCACAAGAAAGATGTCTAAAGCTGTTTGGGTACAGTGTTGCATGAAGCATAATTGCCAGTCAAACTAACAGAGCACTGGCAATTGAAAACTGGCCTCGTAATTAAGGGGGTGGTACTCAAGGGATTAAGCAAATTGCTGGGCTTTATACTGTATACTGTATGTGTGGAGCTTTTTTAAAGCAACAGTATGGCTGCAGTACTGCCATGTCTGGCATTTGATCCGTCATTGATCACCACCATGTTAGTACTACAATATTGATAAATGTCTTTTTTTTCTTCCACAGCAGCCACAGTAAACTGTTATTGTTGATATTTGTGCATTTGGCATGCTCCTCTGTTTTCCCACCTGTTCCCATCCTCACCCTGCTACTAGTCATTGTGGTTCCTGCCCATGTAGAGATAGGAAGCTTTTTGATATGAATGCTTTTTTCACATCTAAGAAACTCGATGAAAAAACACTTGCAATGTGCCAGTCTTCAATAAACTACATTGTATTCCACTCATGTGTATGCCACATTCAACAAATAAAAAAATTTAAAAATGCATACAAGGAAGTTCTGACCTGTTTAGGCCTTTGATGTTTATAGCCATGCATTGCTGCAATGTTGTTAGTACACTCACTGCAAGCTCCTTGTTGTCTCTAACATAGAAAAGCCTAATTTATCAAAGTATCAGTATTAAGAACTTTCCCACAGCCACCAGATTCAAATCAGTTTAAAAATCTGTATATGATTGGTGATGCATCATCCAGAGAAAGAAGGTACACAGGACAATTTTTAGGAAGCACACTCCCACTCAACATCTGTTCTAGAGTTTATCACTCCATGTATTTAGGTCTTTAGAATTTCATATTTTAGCACTGTTGTAGTGTTTAATAACATTAACAATACATTGAATGTTTTCATTGATTACTTGCAATTGTCATTTAATAAAAATGAGAAACGAGATGCGAAAAACACAGATTTCCTGAACTCATGATTTAGATTTGCTTAACAAATGAAATGCATTTTGGAAATTAATAATATTATAGTGAAAATACCTATATAAGCTATATCTTATATAAAAGCAAAAAAAAGTCTTAAGCATTATAGTCAAGAAATGTATTACAAAGTTTTCTTTTTTCCTTTCATATATTGATTCCATTAAAAATAGAAAAAAAATATAGCCCCTAAATATTACAAAGTAGTGCAAAAACAGCCATAGTTTTTACAAAATAATATCAGAAATTACATTTGAAAGCTAAAGGCTCATTGTGATTGCAAGCTATAGCCCTTAGGCGCACATTAATGAATGCCTGACTTTATGACACTATGCACATTCATTTTCAGCATACATGTTTTTGAAAATGTAATCTAAAAAAGAACATTAAGGTTTGACTCTCCTGTCATAATGTGAGAGAAAAAGAAAAACCTTATACAACATATATTCAGGGAGAAAAACAAAAAATCAATGTATATAAATAACAACAACAAATTACAAATTATAAAGGCTAATTTTATAAATTAGTTTTAAATTGTAAAGGATGTTATCTAAGAAAACATTGCCTGAGTTAAATTATAATAACGTTAAATATTTTACATTTCAGAAAACAACCGAAGGAATTACTCCAAACATAAAAGTATTTCCATCTTAAGATGAAAATGTTGCATTTAATTTTATGAGAGTCATACAAACCCACCTCTGACCATAGTTTGTAAATCATTTTCATCCTGCTATTCAACTTGTAAGATTGGCTACTTAGTTGGCTTCGCAAAATGTTTTTGATGTCAAACATCTCTCTCTGTAGTTCTCAGAGAGGGAGACTTTGTGAGTCATATGGCAGAGGCAAAATAAAACCTTATGGTCCAGAAGCAGTGTGAAAAGTCTGCTAAAAGTCTGGATGCAGTGCATAATATCAAATAATCAATAAGGCAAACTGAGAGGAAATTCTGTCTTAAAGTGGTTGTAAAACCTTTACAACCACTTTTTACTACAGGCAAGCCTATACTTAAGCTTACCTGTAGCTACACTGGATATCTCCTAAACCTGCACGGTTTAGGAGATATCCCTGTATTTGCATGTACCGATGTCATGGGCACATGCGCACTTAAGCAAAGTGAAGCAACGACATGTACGTGCCGTTGCTTCAGTTATAGTGTGCCGTTACCGGCGGCTCCCGTACGCATGCGCGGGAGCGACGTCATCGCGGCTCCGCCCAATCACAGCGCTGGAGCCGCGAAACTCGGAAGTAACCCCCTGGAGAGATGTCGCCCATAGGAGCGGTGAACCAGGACCACTGGGGGGGCTTCGATCTAAGGTAAGTAATTCATAATGAGCTAGTATGCTATGTCTTTGTCTTGCAGGGTTTTTTTTTTTGGAATTTTTTTTAAGGGTTCACAACCACTTTAAAACAATCTTTTGCATTTTACATGACAAAAATTAAGACTTTAACTACCTTTGTACCACTGTGAATTTTTCAACAGTGGATTGGCAGCCCTTTTATATCAGTGCCACTTATAAACAGCACCTGATAAATAGTATTGGGCTGCTGATCTGCCTAGTAATTGTTGTGCACAGATAAACTGTACCAAGCTCATCCAAGGGTACAGTGCTGATCTCTCTCTCCTTCTCTTTCCAACAGTAGAAGGAGAGAGATCATGTAATTGTGAATGGGGGTAGAATGAATGAGTCAGAAATTGCAGCTAGAGATTAATTTATTTGGTTTCAATGTCACAGGAATTGTTTTTATTAATCCTTTCATGCCCCCCTCCTATCTTACAGATACTATCTCCTTTGACCTGTGTACTAACCCTTTCACCTCCCTTATCATGCACATTAACCCCTTCATCTCCATCCTGTCATGTATGCGACTATAAAATTAACCCCTTCACTCCCTCCTTTTTTTGTGTAAGACCTGTACATTAATGTATCAAGTGCAACAATCTCAGGCACCAAGTGTAACCCCTCAGTTCTAGTACGTTTCTTCATTTCCAAATAATTGTGGCAAAAATGTAATCACTTTGGAGTGTCTGCTTTCCAACAAAGGGTCATTTTGGGTTTTTTCTTACTTTTCTGGCATTTGTATTGTAAAAGAAAGTAAGCGAATCAAGTTTGTTTTTAAAATGTTTGGTATTTTTTCCTTTTTATAGTAATAATATGTATATAAAACCGTGGTTATTAAATACCTCAAAAAAGCTCTATCTGTCTCAAAAAGTTATATAAAACTAATTTGGATACAGTGTTGCATAAGAATAATTGTCAGTCAAACTATCACAGAATTGAAAAATGGCCTTGTAATAAACAGGTATTACCTGACAGCATAGGCGCATACCTATTTAATAGTGATATCTGCCTCCAGCACCATTTACAGCACCACCAGATAATTATTCACTACCTAGAAGTTCCCTGCTTCTATATCACAATGAAATGCTTAGAGCCTATCTATCAGAAGCCCCAGGCATTTCCAAATGGAGTAAGTATCTTTGGATTTGAAGAGATTTTGCTAGTGATCGAGAGGGATATTGCTAACAGTATCAACTGAAAGTTTATGTGGTTATGGTGACACTGTACTGGGGTGGCTAATGATCAGGGACATTGGGTTGCTGCTCTGGTGAGACTGTATGCCAATGCAGTCAGCCAGTGAACCTGATCATTATCCACACCGGTGCAGTGTACCCTATCAGTGCAGCGAACCACAGTGTCCCTAAACATCACCACACCCAGTCCCAGTGTCATCAGACCAGCAACAGTGTCCCTAATCTCTGCCACACCACTTAGGGTCACCAGACCAGTATTAACCAGCAACAAGTGTTCCTTGTTATCTTCCAAAGACTCCACATGCCCCTAATTAAATATGTTTATTGGGATGCTTTATAAAATTAAAAAAAAATAACTTTTTTTCAAAGTGTTCTTTTCTTTTTCTATGATATAGTAAAAATAATTTTAAAAAGCTATAAAATTTATTTGGTTGCAGTGTTATATGGCTGAGTATTTAGTCCAAAGTTTGAGTGCTGACAACTGTAAAATGGCCTGGACAGGAAGGGGGTTTAACATGCTGGTCTTCAAGTGGATTAATAAAATAGAAATGTGGTTTAAATGGCTTGATGTTAGCTGCTAATCTGCACTCTGCAAGGTATAATATAAACCATTTTTAAACCAAACCTCTTTAGAGCACAACTTACCTGCAAGATTTAGACAACATGGTGAGGCTTATGCAAAATCTAGTGGTGGAGCTTACCATCACCTTCCAAAACATCCTAAACTTTAATAATTAATATAATTTTTAAATTAAAAATAATCAAGGACATTGCCTGCTATCCCCACTTGCTTCCTTTGCAGCATATCACTTTGTCCAGGACTGTAGGTGCTCTTTACTTGATGGCCAGATCTACATGTACTTACAGTAAAATCTATGGTTAGTTTAAGTGATGATTTAATAAATGAACCCATTTTGTGTAAACTGTTCCCTTATGTGTTTATCCTATTGTTTATCAAAAAGCTGCTTAGAAATAAATCATACACTCAGCCTCCAATGCTGCTGACTATGAAAAATGAGGAAAATTCCTTTAGGCTAATAAACCTCTGTGAGAAAAAGTCAAATTTAACTGTTAATCACTTTAGGGCTTAAGGCCATTTAATACATCGCTGTGTTCTAATAGCATTCAGACATTCAGCTGAGGCAAAGAAAACAATTAATTATATTATTGATTAGTCCTTACATCCTACATTTGTTGCATACCTGTAGAGGTGGACATGTACAAGTCCTTTGTAAATCAACTGGCACTACAAAATCAAATTAACAATTTGTATCCAAATATTGATCTCATAAATGTGTTCTGATACCTTTTGTTGTAAGTAACACTCTTCAAAAGATTACAGAATCATTATTAAAATATGTCCATATTTTACAAAGATATACAAGTGTACTTCTAAAAAAAACCCAAAAAATAGAAAATACTTTATTACATATTTATAAAGCAGTGAATGTGACATTCAACATTCACTGCAGGTGAAACTTCCTGGTGCATTTGTTTTAATATTATAGTGTTTCATTCACCTTCAGTGACTGTTAGGCAAATACGAACATTTGCTGCTTTAAAAAGATACCCCTTGGCTTTTGTGGTTGTAAGTGATATTAAAAGGTACATTTTCTCCTTTAAAATAAAAAAGATTTTGTACTTACCTGCTCTGGGCAACAATATTGTGCAGAGCGGCCCATTACCTCCTCTTCTGGTAGTCCCCTGCAGATACTCTGCACTCCTTTTGTGGGTGCCCTTTAAGAAAGCCTGTGCTATAGGGGCACCCCTGTGGATGTGCTCTCAACCAGGGCTGTGTGCATCAATAGTCATACATAAAGCAGCTTGAGTACACCCTGACTCTCTCCTCACAGTATTTGATGGACAGCAGCTTATGGCTCCTTCTACTCTTATGCCCCGTACACACGATTGGATTTTCCGACAACAAAAGTTAGATGTGAGCTTGTTGGCTGAAAGTATGTGTGGGTAGGGGCAGTTGGCACTACCTGTATGGGTGCGTATCAGTTAAGTGTTAGCTATATGCTATAAATTCCTTGTGTGCTCCTCTAATAGTGACTTATAAGTGTATCTAGGCAATTCCGTGTAACAAAATGTGTCTGTGCCCGATGGGATAGATATCCCATACCAAAAAGTGTGTCCAAATTAAGCTGGTTTAGCAACAAGATGTAATATATATACGGTATAATAAAAGTATCATCAGTGGTTTTAACAATATTTAAATGATAGGTGTAGCTACACACAGCTTCCTCCTATTATATAGGGGGTAATCTTGATTGTACAATTCGTTCTTCCACCTACTCCAATGGCTAATAAAAAGTCTCTTATCCGTCCCCCTCAGGTGCTACCCACTGATTCACATTAAATCTCCATTGTGCACAATAGACGTGACAAAAAATAAACATAAATAAAAATAAGAAAATGTATATAACCCACAAAATGTATACAAAATGTGTATATAAAGTGATCAATTATTTAGAAATGTACCGATTGTACCACAAACATAACATCAAGCAAATTGTAAATAGAAACCAGTTATAAAAGTTCTATTCTTGAAAAAATTGTGAAAGTTCTATTCTTGAAATTATTTCATTCAGAAAGTTCCTGCGTGAAGTGACTGTGGTGATGACAGTTGAAATCCAGTGACTTAGGTGCTCCCCCTCAAGGGTCCCCACTCACCCGCTCCCTGCACCCCTGCAGGGGTAAAACGCATCTGTTATCCTCGATATTTGCTAGGAATCCCAACAGCAGTTGTCCAATGGGGTTGTCCAAAGGGGGCTTCCGCTCCAGATGTAGCTATCCTTTAGGTTTAGGCTTTATCCTCATATAAGAAAAAACAGGGCTCCCATAGTGTGATAACGTAATAAATTTATTAAAAAAATATATATTAGGTCCAATGACCAATAAAAAGAATGAGAATAAAAATAAATATAAAGTTTAAAACAATAAACACTCCTAAAAGGAGTGAAAATATCACACTGCGTAAAGGGAGATCAAGCCCGGAGAAGAGCTCGTGGGATAACGCCAACAGCTGAGCGGCGTGCGCCTCAGCTGCGTTCCACACTCTCTCCGACTTCCGCGTATGACGTAGTTACGTAGCTCCGCCTTACGCGTTTTCGTCATCGACGTTCTCAAAGTCCGACCGTGTGTATGCTCCATCAAACATTTGTTGTCGAACTTTCCACCAACAAATGTTGGCTAGCAGGTTCTCAAATTTTCTGCCAACAAAACTTTGTTGTCGGAATTTCCGATTGTGTGTGCACAAGTCTGACGCACAAAAGTTCAAAATGCTCGTAATCAAGCAGAAGGAGCCGAACTGGCTATTGAACTTCCTTTTTCTTGGCTCGTTGTACGTCTTGTACATCACCATGTTCCAACGTTGGTAATTGTTGGCCAACATTTGTGTGACCGTGTGTATGCAAGACAAGTTGGAGCCAATAACCTTCAAACAAAATTCCACGGTTTTGTTGTCGGAAAGTCCGATCGTGTGTACAGGGCATTAGATTTGCCTGTGAGAAGAGGAAGAGAGAGCAGTGCTGCTGCAGATGGCACAGTGCTGGACTGTAAAAGGATTCAGGTAGTTGTTTAGGAAGGGTGGCGGCAATACCAAGTAGTGGGACTCTTTGTAGGGAATGCATTTATCAAAAAAAAAAAAAAAGAACATTGGAGGAAAATCATAATTATTGTTGTGGTCATCCTTTAGAATTCCATCAGGCACCACACCGAAAATTGTTGGTACTTGCTTCTGAATCATGTACTTGTCAAAAACCGGTACATTAATCTGTGGGTGAGATTATTGAGGTTATTACAGGCATACCCCACTTTTAAGTATGCAATGGGGTTTATTTACTAAAGCTGGAAAGTGCAAAATCAGGCTCACTTCTGCATAGAAACCAATCAGCTTCCAGGGTTTATTACCAAAGCTTAATTGAACACGCTAGGGTTAGAAGCTCATTGGATTCTATGCAGAAGTGAGCCTGATTTTGCACTTTCCAGCTTTAGTAAATAAACCCCAATGCGTACTTAAAAGTGGGTAATGCCTGTACTGAGGTTAGATTATTCATACTCAGCACTCCTTCCTCAGTGTGCTCCTCCATGGCCACTGCAGCCCTCATAATGACAGGCACATGGTTGAGAAGTTTTGTAGAGTGGTGGGAGGAGCCTGATGGAGAACTGAGAGAGCAGTTCCCCATCTGGTCTGCCTTGCTATTGGTTAACAGCTTATGGAAATAGGAGGATCCATAACCACTATTCAGTCAAATTGTGCTTTCAAATCCACCAACTGCCATCCACTGTCAGTAAAAAGCAAAGCACATCTTATAAGAACCTCTTAAAGACCTGGTCCTCATACCACATATCCTTATTAGGTAGAATCACGGCCATTAAAATGGCAATCTTGCCCAAGTTACTGTTTTTTTTTAGAACGCTTCCCATCTACGTCTCTGAATCCTATATAGAATGCATTTAAAGAGATATAAATAAATTTGTATGGCATGCCGAACACCCAAGATTTAATAAATCTTTATAGTACAGGCCCCAGCCCCTCGGAGGTTTAGGCCTCCCTCACTTGTGGCGTTATTATCTGGCCACCAGACTCAACCAGACAGCCCAATGACACACCCCAGTGGCAGATATCCCTTGGCTACGCTTTGAAATGCACGCAATATTCCCATACTACCTCCCTGGTCTGCTATGGTCCAGCTCCATCAGATTGTGTAATATAACTCCTCTTAATAATATCACAGGTCAGTCTTATATCTATGGTCCCTCTACCATGCTAAATTAAAATTACCCTCTGGCACCTCTTTACTCCTTTATAGGAGACCCCGACTTTCCCCCAGCCTTCCGACATAGGGACAGCGTGGCCACATGGAATTCCATAGGCCTAACCTCTTTCGCAGCCTTCAAAGATGGCACACACTTTAAATCATTTGCCCGAATACGATATAGCACCATCTGAGCACTACCGTTATCTACAAATACGGCATTTCTACTTGAGTAGAGGTTCATTATCATCCCGTGTTCAGTATACCCAGTTTGAACTTATCTGTGAGCACACATCTAGGGAGAAAGGAGTTATCTCATGCATATACAGATATCTGAATGAAGCATTTTTAGTACATAAGACTAACCCAATTACTAAATGGGAACTAGACACTAATCTCACGTTCTGCCCCCCCCCCCCCCGAGTGGGAGGGAATGTTAGAAAATATGTTTAAGAACACAAGATCTATGTCTACCTGTGAAACTGCTATTAAATTGCATACCAGATGGTACATGACGCCCGCTAAGCTTCATACCATCTACCCGACTGTATCTCCCTTGTATTTTCGTGGCTGTCCTGAACCCGGTTCCTTCCTCCATATCTTTGGGAGTTGCAAACACCTCAAGCCACTTTGGCAACAGGCGGCCACAAGAGCCTCCAAGATAGTGGGTCACCTGCTCACTTTGACAGTACAGATGTGCATTTTCTTTATGACAATCCCGTATGTGCACGTTCCCTGTCAGAGACTGATACACACAATGTTTGCAGCCATCCACTGGATGATGGCCCTGAACTGGCGTTCCTCCTCGGTTTCCTGGCCTCAGGTTCTGGACAGAATGGAATCAATCAAGCTATCAGAACGCATTCACCACACCCTTCTGTTCTCAAAGGTTTTGTCTATCACACTTTATTCAATATTCACAGAGCTCGGTGTTCAAGTTGATGTTTCTGTAATGAAGATACAATTGCGTTTACCTGTAACATTTACATGCGTTGCTTTTTGTATGTGTACCGTTCTATGGATATCAGTGAATCTTCCAATATAAAAAACTTTGTAAAGAAAAAAAAAAAGCAAAGCACACCTGTTGGGGCTAGGGATGAGCCCAACATCCCCCGGTTCGGTTCGCACCAGAACATGCGAACAGGCAAAAAGTTCAAGCAAACATGCAAACCCCTTTAAAGTCTATGGGACACGAACGTGAAAAATCAAAAGTGCTCATTTTAAATTCTTATATGCAAGTTATTGCCAAAAAAAGTGTATGAGGACCCAGGTACTGTATCAATGCAAATCTTTTTTTTTTAAATGACCGTTTTTTTTCAGGAGCAGTGATTTTAAAAATGCTTAAAGTGAAACAATAAAAATGAAATATTCCTTTAAATATCATGCCTGGGGGTCCCCTTAGTCTGCATGTAAAGTGGTGCATCTGTGAAATGTATATAACAGTGCCGCAGCAAAATGACATTTCTAAAGGAAAAAATGTCATTTAAACTTGCTTGCAGCTATAATGTATTGCCGGCTCCAGGCAATATTGATAAAAAAATCAAGGAAAAGAATGGCGTGGGTGCCCCCAGTCCATACTAGGCCCTTCGGGTCTGGTTTGGATTTTAAGAGGAACTTCAGGCCAAAATTTAAAAAAAAGCAGCATGGGGTCCCTCCCAAACCCCCCCAATCCATACCAGGCACTTTCGGTCTGGCATAAATTTTAAAGGGAACTCCATGCCAAAATATAAAAAAAAATGGTGTGGGGCCCCCCTCAAAATCCATACCAGACCCTTATCCAAGCAAGCAGCCTGGCAGGCCAGGAAAGGGGGGGGAAGCGAGCGCCCCCCTCCTGAACCATACCAGGCTGCTTGCCCTCAACATGGGGAAGTTGCTTTAAAAAAGAAACTTGAAAAAACTCCACCTCTATGGGAGGCCTCCCAGGGACTACTGTCTTTTGGCTGTGACAGCTCTTATATAGGCAAGAGCGGGGCCACCTGCTGATGTAACTGGATAACCCCGCCCCTATGACATCACATGATGTCAGAAGGGGGCAGGGTCACTCGGTTACGCCACCGAGTGGCCCCGCCCTTGCCTATGTAACAGTTGTCACAGCCAAGAGACAGCAGTCACCGAAAGGCCTCCCATTTTTTTTCCATTTTTTGGGTCCATCGATCTTGATTGAAGATGGACATCCCAGGACACTTGTTTTTAATTTTTTTGTCAAAAACTGTCTATTTTTTACACTTTTGTCATTGTACCCCTACCCATTCACATAGGGGGGCGGGATCTGGGGACCAGATTCTGATAAGCCCCCCAGCCCTCAGACCCCCACAACCAAAGAGCCAGGGTTGTGGGGAAGAGGGCCTTGTCCCCATCAAC